>NW_026902415.1:300000-464580 GCF_027409185.1 Cynocephalus volans
CTTCTTCGGTTCAGTGAGATATGCTGGATTCTAAACGGAGAAGCTTCTCTGACGCTTTTTCACAGAGATTTTGAAACTGAAATCTCCCATGCTGTTTCCACCATAGGCAGCAATGGGCTTCCCCATAGAACTTGCCAACCTGAATTCCTACAGGCTAGATGTGAGAGGCACATTCTGCTGCTTCCTCCCTTAGAGTTAAACTAGCTTCTGAAAGCTCAACCTCCAGGGAGTCTGTTTGGCAGAGATATAGAACACACTTTTCCAAGCCTGTTGGAAGGCATTTGCAGTTTCATTTCGCGTCTAATTTCCCAAACCAAACTGCTTGCAGCTCTAACTGCCTTCTAACTACCACTTCTTCGGTTCAGTGAGATATGCTGGATTCTAAACGGAGAAGCTTCTCTGACGCTTTTTCACAGAGATTTTGAAACTGAAATCTCCCATGCCGTTTCCACCATAGGCAGCAATGGGCTTCCCCATAGAACTTGCCAACCTGAATTCCTACAGGCTAGATGTGAGAGGCACATTCTGCTGCTTCCTCCCTAAGAGTTAAGCTTGCTTCTGAAAGCTCAACCTCCGGGGAGTCTGTTTGGCAGAGATATAGAACACACTTTTCCAAGCCTGTTGGAAGGCCTTTGCAGTGTCATTTCGCATCTAATTTCCCAAACCAAACTGCTTGCAGCTCTAACTCCCTTCTAACTACCACTTCTTCGGTTCAGTGAGATATGCTGGATTCTAAACGGAGAAGCTTCTCTGACGCTTTTTCACAGAGATTTTGAAACTGAAATTTCCAAACCCGTTTCCAACGAAGGCGCCAATGGGCTACCCCATAGAACTTGCCAACCTGAATTCCTACAGGCTAGATGTGAGAGGCACATTCTGCTGCTTCCTCCCTTAGAGTTAAACTAGCTTCTGAAAGCTCAACCTCCGGGGAGTTTGTTTGGCAGAGATATAGAACACACTTTTCCAAGCCTGTGGGAAGGCATTTGCAGTTTCATTTCGCGTCTAATTTCCCAAACCAAACTGCTTGCAGCTCTAACTCCCTTCTAACTACCACTTCTTCGGTTCAGTGAGATATGCTGGATTCTAAACGGAGAAGCTTCTCTGACGCTTTTTCACAGAGATTTTGAAACTGAAATCTCCCATGCCGTTTCCACCATAGGCAGCAATGGGCTTCCCCATAGAACTTGCCAACCTGAATTCCTACAGGCTAGATGTGAGAGGCACATTCTGCTCCTTCCTCCCTAAGAGTCAAGCTTGCTTCTGAAAGCTCAACCTCCGGGGACTCTGTTTGGCACAGATATAGAACACACTTTTCCAAGCCTGTTGGAAGGCTTTTGCAGTGTCATTTCGCATCTAATTTCCCAAACCAAACTGCTTGCAGCTCTAACTCCCTTCTAACTACCACTTCTTCGGTTCAGTGAGATATGCTGGATTCTAAACGGAGAAGCTTCTCTGACGCTTTTTCACAGAGATTTTGAAACTGAAATCTCCCATGCCGTTTCCACCATAGGCAGCAATGGGCTTCCCCATAGAACTTGCCAACCTGAATTCCTAAAGGCTAGATGTGAGAGGCACATTCTGCTGCTTCCTCCCTTAGAGTTAAACTAGCTTCTGAAAGCTCAGCCTCCAGGGAGTCTGTTTGGCAGAGATATAGAACACACTTTTCCAAGCCTGTTGGAAGGCATTTGCAGTTTCATTTCGCGTCTAATTTCCCAAACCAAACTGCTTGCAGCTCTAACTGCCTTCTAACTACCACTTCTTCGGTTCAGTGAGATATGCTGGATTGTAAACGGAGAAGCTTCTCTGACGCTTTTTCACAGAGATTTTGAAACTGAAATCTCCCATGCCGTTTCCACCATAGGCAGCAATGGGTTTCCCCATAGAACTTGCCAACCTGAATTCCTACAGGCTAGATGTGAGAGGCACATTCTGCTGCTTCCTCCCTAAGAGTTAAGCTTGCTTCTGAAAGCTCAACCTCCGGGGAGTCTGTTTGGCAGAGATATAGAACACACTTTTCCAAGCCTGTTGGAAGGCCTTTGCAGTGTCATTTCGCATCTAATTTCCCAAACCAAACTGCTTGCAGCTCTAACTCCCTTCTAACTACCACTTCTTCGGTTCAGTGAGATATGCTGGATTCTAAACGGAGAAGCTTCTCTGACGCTTTTTCACAGAGATTTTGAAACTGAAATTTCCAAACCCGTTTCCAACGAAGGCGCCCATGGGCTTCCCCATAGAACTTGCCAACCTGAATTCCTACAGGCTAGATGTGAGAGGCACATTCTGCTGCTTCCTCCCTTAGAGTTAAACTAGCTTCTGAAAGCTCAACCTCCGGGGAGTTTGTTTGGCAAAGATATAGAACACACGTTTCTAAGCCTGTTGGAAGGTATTTGCAGTTTCATTTCGCGTCTAATTTCCCAAACCAAACTGCTTGCAGCTCTAACTGCCTTCTAACTACCACTTCTTCGGCTCAGTGAGATATGCTGGATTCTAAACGGAGAAGCTTCTCTGACGCTTTTTCACAGAGATTTTGAAACTGAAATCTCCCATGCTGTTTCCACCTTAGGCAGCAATGGGCTTCCCCATAGAACTTGCCAACCTGAATTCCTACAGGCTAGATGTGAGAGGCACATTCTGCTGCTTCCTCCCTTAGAGTTAAACTAGCTTCTGAAAGCTCAACCTCCAGGGAGTCTGTTTGGCAGAGATATAGAACACACTTTTCCAAGCCTGTTGGAAGGCATTTGCAGTTTCATTTCGCGTCTAATTTCCCAAACCAAACTGCTTGCAGCTCTAACTGCCTTCTAACTACCACTTCTTCGGTTCAGTGAGATATGCTGGATTCTAAACGGAGAAGCTTCTCTGACGCTTTTTCACAGAGATTTTGAAACTGAAATCTCCCATGCCGTTTCCACCATAGGCAGCAATGGGCTTCCCCATAGAACTTGACAACCTGAATTCCTACAGGCTAGATGTGAGAGGCACATTCTGCTGCTTCCTCCCTAAGAGTTAAGCTTGCTTCTGAAAGCTCAACCTCCGGGGAGTCTGTTTGGCAGAGATATAGAACACACTTTTCCAAGCCTGTTGGAAGGCATTTGCAGTTTCATTTCGCGTCTAATTTCCCAAACCAAACTGCTTGCAGCTCTAACTGCCTTCTAACTACCACTTCTTCGGTTCAGTGAGATATGCTGGATTCTAAACGGAGAAGCTTCTCTGACGCTTTTTCACAGAGATTTTGAAACTGAAATCTCCCATGCCGTTTCCACCATAGGCAGCAATGGGCTTCCCCATAGAACTTGCCAACCTGAATTCCTACAGGCTAGATGTGAGAGGCACATTCTGCTGCTTCCTCCCTAAGAGTTAAGCTTGCTTCTGAAAGCTCAACCTCCGGGGACTCTGTTTGGCACAGATATAGAACACACTTTTCCAAGCCTGTTGGAAGGCTTTTGCAGTGTCATTTCGCATCTAATTTCCCAAACCAAACTGCTTGCAGCTCTAACTCCCTTCTAACTACCACTTCTTCGGTTCAGTGAGATATGCTGGATTCTAAACGGAGAAGCTTCTCTGACGCTTTTTCACAGAGATTTTGAAACTGAAATTTCCAAACCCGTTTCCAACGAAGGCGCCAAGGGGCTTCCCCATAGAACTTGCCAACCTGAATTCCTACAGGCTAGATGTGAGAGGCACATTCTGCTGCTTCCTCCCTTAGAGTTAAACTAGCTTCTGAAAGCTCAACCTCCGGGGAGTTTGTTTGGCAGAGATATAGAACACACTTTTCCAAGGCTGTTGGAAGGCATTTGCAGTTTCATTTCGCGTCTAATTTCCCAAACCAAACTGCTTGCAGCTCTAACTGCCTTCTAACTACCACTTCTTCGGTTCAGTGAGATATGCTGGATTCTAAACGGAGAAGCTTCTCTGACGCTTTTTCACAGAGATTTTGAAACTGAAATCTCCCATGCTGTTTCCACCATAGGCAGCAATGGGCTTCCCCATAGAACTTGCCAACCTGAATTCCTACAGGCTAGATGTGAGAGGCACATTCTGCTGCTTCCTCCCTTAGAGTTAAACTAGCTTCTGAAAGCTCAACCTCCAGGGAGTCTGTTTGGCAGAGATATAGAACACACTTTTCCAAGCCTGTTGGAAGGCATTTGCAGTTTCATTTCGCGTCTAATTTCCCAAACCAAACTGCTTGCAGCTCTAACTGCCTTCTAACTACCACTTCTTCGGTTCAGTGAGATATGCTGGATTCTAAACGGAGAAGCTTCTCTGACGCTTTTTCACAGAGATTTTGAAACTGAAATCTCCCATGCCGTTTCCACCATAGGCAGCAATGGGCTTCCCCATAGAACTTGCCAACCTGAATTCCTACAGGCTAGATGTGAGAGGCACATTCTGCTGCTTCCTCCCTAAGAGTTAAGCTTGCTTCTGAAAGCTCAACCTCCGGGGAGTCTGTTTGGCAGAGATATAGAACACACTTTTCCAAGCCTGTTGGAAGGCCTTTGCAGTGTCATTTCGCATCTAATTTCCCAAACCAAACTGCTTGCAGCTCTAACTCCCTTCTAACTACCACTTCTTCGGTTCAGTGAGATATGCTGGATTCTAAACGGAGAAGCTTCTCTGACGCTTTTTCACAGAGATTTTGAAACTGAAATTTCCAAACCCGTTTCCAACGAAGGCGCCAATGGGCTACCCCATAGAACTTGCCAACCTGAATTCCTACAGGCTAGATGTGAGAGGCACATTCTGCTGCTTCCTCCCTTAGAGTTAAACTAGCTTCTGAAAGCTCAACCTCCGGGGAGTTTGTTTGGCAGAGATATAGAACACACTTTTCCAAGCCTGTGGGAAGGCATTTGCAGTTTCATTTCGCGTCTAATTTCCCAAACCAAACTGCTTGCAGCTCTAACTCCCTTCTAACTACCACTTCTTCGGTTCAGTGAGATATGCTGGATTCTAAACGGAGAAGCTTCTCTGACGCTTTTTCACAGAGATTTTGAAACTGAAATCTCCCATGCCGTTTCCACCATAGGCAGCAATGGGCTTCCCCATAGAACTTGCCAACCTGAATTCCTACAGGCTAGATGTGAGAGGCACATTCTGCTGCTTCCTCCCTAAGAGTTAAGCTTGCTTCTGAAAGCTCAACCTCCGGGGACTCTGTTTGGCACAGATATAGAACACACTTTTCCAAGCCTGTTGGAAGGCTTTTGCAGTGTCATTTCGCATCTAATTTCCCAAACCAAACTGCTTGCAGCTCTAACTCCCTTCTAACTACCACTTCTTCGGTTCAGTGAGATATGCTGGATTCTAAACGGAGAAGCTTCTCTGACGCTTTTTCACAGAGATTTTGAAACTGAAATTTCCAAACCCGTTTCCAACGAAGGCGCCAATGGGCTTCCCCATAGAACTTGCCAACCTGAATTCCTACAGGCTAGATGTGAGAGGCACATTCTGCTGCTTCCTCCCTTAGAGTTAAACTAGCTTCTGAAAGCTCAACCTCCGGGGAGTTTGTTTGGCAGAGATATAGAACACACTTTTCCAAGCCTGTTGGAAGGTATTTGCAGTTTCATTTCGCGTCTAATTTCCCAAACCAAACTGCTTGCAGCTCTAACTGCCTTCTAACTACCACTTCTTCGGTTCAGTGAGATATGCTGGATTCTAAACGGAGAAGCTTCTCTGACGCTTTTTCACAGAGATTTTGAAACTGAAATCTCCCATGCTGTTTCCACCATAGGCAGCAATGGGCTTCCCCATAGAACTTGCCAACCTGAATTCCTACAGGCTAGATGTGAGAGGCACATTCTGCTGCTTCCTCCCTTAGAGTTAAACTAGCTTCTGAAAGCTCAACCTCCAGGGAGTCTGTTTGGAAGAGATATAGAACACACTTTTCCAAGCCTGTTGGAAGGCCTTTGCAGTTTCATTTCGCGTCTAATTTCCCAAACCAAACTGCTTGCAGCTCTAACTGCCTTCTAACTACCACTTCTTCGGTTCAGTGAGATATGCTGGATTCTAAACGGAGAAGCTTCTCTGACGCTTTTTCACAGAGATTTTGAAACTGAAATCTCCCATGCCGTTTCCAACATAGGCAGCAATGGGCTTCCCCATAGAACTTGCCGACCTGAATTCCTACAGGCTAGATGTGAGAGGCACATTCTGCTGCTTCCTCCCTAAGAGTTAAGCTTGCTTCTGAAAGCTCAACCTCCGGGGACTCTGTTTGGCAGAGATATAGAACACACTTTTCCAAGCCTGTTGGAAGGCATTTGCAGTTTCATTTCGCGTCTAATTTCCCAAACCAAACTGCTTGCAGCTCTAACTCCCTTCTAACTACCACTTCTTCGGTTCAGTGAGATATGCTGGATTCTAAACGGAGAAGCTGCTCTGACGCTTTTTCACAGAGATTTTGAAACTGAAATCTCCCATGCCGTTTCCACCATAGGCAGCAATGGGCTTCCCCATAGAACTTGCCAACCTGAATTCCTACAGGCTAGATGTGAGAGGCACATTCTGCTGCTTCCTCCCTAAGAGTTAAGCTTGCTTCTGAAAGCTCAACCTCCGGGGACTCTGTTTGGCAGAGATATAGAACACACTTTTCCAAGCCTGTTGGAAGGCATTTGCAGTTTCATTTCGCGTCTAATTTCCCAAACCAAACTGCTTGCAGCTCTAACTCCCTTCTAACTACCACTTCTTCGGTTCAGTGAGATATGCTGGATTCTAAACGGAGAAGCTTCTCTGACGCTTTTTCACAGAGATTTTGAAACTGAAATTTCCAAACCCGTTTCCAACGAAGGCGCCAATGGGCTTCCCCATAGAACTTGCCAACCTGAATTCCTACAGGCTAGATGTGAGAGGCACATTCTGCTGCTTCCTCCCTTAGAGTTAAACTAGCTTCTGAAAGCTCAACCTCCGGGGAGTTTGTTTGGCAGAGATATAGAACACACTTTTCCAAGCCTGTGGGAAGGCATTTGCAGTTTCATTTCGCGTCTAATTTCCCAAACCAAACTGCTTGCAGCTCTAACTGCCTTCTAACTACCACTTCTTCGGTTCAGTGAGATATGCTGGATTCTAAACGGAGAAGCTTCTCTGACGCTTTTTCACAGAGATTTTGAAACTGAAATCTCCCATGCCGTTTCCACCATAGGCAGCAATGGGCTTCCCCATAGAACTTGCCAACCTGAATTCCTACAGGCTAGATGTGAGAGGCACATTCTGCTGCTTCCTCCCTAAGAGTTAAGCTTGCTTCTGAAAGCTCAACCTCCGGGGAGTCTGTTTGGCAGAGATATAGAACACACTTTTCCAAGCCTGTTGGAAGGCATTTGCAGTTTCATTTCGCGTCTAATTTCCCAAACCAAACTGCTTGCAGCTCTAACTGCCTTCTAACTACCACTTCTTCGGTTCAGTGAGATATGCTGGATTCTAAACGGAGAAGCTTCTCTGACGCTTTTTCACAGAGATTTTGAAACTGAAATTTCCAAACCCGTTTCCAACGAAGGCGCCAATGGGCTTCCCCATAGAACTTGCCAACCTGAATTCCTACAGGCTAGATGTGAGAGGCACATTCTGCTGCTTCCTCCCTTAGAGTTAAACTAGCTTCTGAAAGCTCAACCTCCGGGGAGTTTGTTTGGCAGAGATATAGAACACACTTTTCCAAGCCTGTTGGAAGGCATTTGCAGTTTCATTTCGCGTCTAATTTCCCAAACCAAACTGCTTGCAGCTCTACCTGCCTTCTAACTACCAATTCTTCGGTTCAGTGAGATATGCTGGATTCTAAACGGAGAAGCTTCTCTGACGCTTTTTCACAGAGATTTTGAAACTGAAATCTCCCATGCCGTTTCCACCATAGGCAGCAATGGGCTTCCCCATAGAACTTGCCAACCTGAATTCCTACAGGCTAGATGTGAGAGGCACATTCTGCTGCTTCCTCCCTAAGAGTTAAGCTTGCTTCTGAAAGCTCAACCTCCGGGGAGTCTGTTTGGCAGAGATATAGAACACACTTTTCCAAGCCTGTTGGAAGGCCTTTGCAGTGTCATTTCGCATCTAATTTCCCAAACCAAACTGCTTGCAGCTCTAACTCCCTTCTAACTACCACTTCTTCGGTTCAGTGAGATATGCTGGATTCTAAACGGAGAAGCTTCTCTGACGCTTTTTCACAGAGATTTTGAAACTGAAATTTCCAAACCCGTTTCCAACGAAGGCGCCAATGGGCTACCCCATAGAACTTGCCAACCTGAATTCCTACAGGCTAGATGTGAGAGGCACATTCTGCTGCTTCCTCCCTTAGAGTTAAACTAGCTTCTGAAAGCTCAACCTCCGGGGAGTTTGTTTGGCAGAGATATAGAACACACTTTTCCAAGCCTGTGGGAAGGCATTTGCAGTTTCATTTCGCGTCTAATTTCCCAAACCAAACTGCTTGCAGCTCTAACTCCCTTCTAACTACCACTTCTTCGGTTCAGTGAGATATGCTGGATTCTAAACGGAGAAGCTTCTCTGACGCTTTTTCACAGAGATTTTGAAACTGAAATCTCCCATGCCGTTTCCACCATAGGCAGCAATGGGCTTCCCCATAGAACTTGCCAACCTGAATTCCTACAGGCTAGATGTGAGAGGCACATTCTGCTGCTTCCTCCCTTAGAGTTAAACTAGCTTCTGAAAGCTCAACCTCCGGGGAGTTTGTTTGGCAGAGATATAGAACACAATTTTCCAAGCCTGTTGGAAGGCATTTGCAGTTTCATTTCGCGTCTAATTTCCCAAACCAAACTGCTTGCAGCTCTAACTCCCTTCTAACTACCACTTCTTCGGTTCAGTGAGATATGCTGGATTCTAAACGGAGAAGCTTCTCTGACGCTTTTTCACAGAGATTTTGAAACTGAAATCTCCCATGCCGTTTCCACCATAGGCAGCAATGGGCTTCCCCATAGAACTTGCCAACCTGAATTCCTACAGGCTAGATGTGAGAGGCACATTCTGCTGCTTCCTCCCTAAGAGTTAAGCTTGCTTCTGAAAGCTCAACCTCCGGGGAGTCTGTTTGGCAGAGATATAGAACACACTTTTCCAAGCCTGTTGGAAGGCCTTTGCAGTTTCATTTTGCGTCTAATTTCCCAAACCAAACTGCTTGCAGCTCTAACTCCCTTCTAACTACCACTTCTTCGGTTCAGTGCGATATGCTGGATTCTAAACGGAGAAGCTTCTCTGACGCTTTTTCACAGAGATTTTGAAACTGAAATCTCCCATGCCGTTTCCACCATAGGCAGCAATGGGCTTCCCCATAGAACTTGCCAACCTGAATTCCTACAGGCTAGATGTGAGAGGCACATTCTGCTGCTTCCTCCCTTAGAGTTAAACTAGCTTCTGAAAGCTCAACCTCCGGGGAGTTTGTTTGGCAGAGATATAGAACACAATTTTCCAAGCCTGTTGGAAGGCATTTGCAGTTTCATTTCGCGTCTAATTTCCCAAACCAAACTGCTTGCAGCTCTAACTCCCTTCTAACTACCACTTCTTCGGTTCAGTGAGATATGCTGGATTCTAAACGGAGAAGCTTCTCTGACGCTTTTTCACAGAGATTTTGAAACTGAAATCTCCCATGCCGTTTCCACCATAGGCAGCAATGGGCTTCCCCATAGTACTTGCCAACCTGAATTCCTACAGGCTAGATGTGAGAGGCACATTCTGCTGCTTCCTCCCTAAGAGTTAAGCTTGCTTCTGAGAGCTCAACCTCCGGGGAGTCTGTTTGGCAGAGATATAGAACACACTTTTCCAAGCCTGTTGGAAGGCCTTTGCAGTTTCATTTCGCGTCTAATTTCCCAAACCAAACTGCTTGCAGCTCTAACTCCCTTCTAACTACCACTTCTTCGGTTCAGTGAGATATGCTGGATTCTAAACGGAGAAGCTTCTCTGACGCTTTTTCACAGAGATTTTGAAACTGAAATCTCCCATGCCGTTTCCACCATAGGCAGCAATGGGCTTCCCCATAGAACTTGCCAACCTGAATTCCTACAGGCTAGATGTGAGAGGCACATTCTGCTGCTTCCTCCCTTAGAGTTAAACTAGCTTCTGAAAGCTCAACTTCCGGGGAGTTTGTTTGGCAGAGATATAGAACACAATTTTCCAAGCCTGTTTGAAGGCATTTGCAGTTTCATTTCGCGTCTAATTTCCCAAACCAAACTGCTTGCAGCTCTAACTCCCTTCTAACTACCACTTCTTCGGTTCCATGAGATATGCTGGATTCTAAACGGAGAAGCTTCTCTGACGCTTTTTCACAGAGATTTTGAAACTGAAATCTCCCATGCTGTTTCGACCATAGCCAGCAATGGGCTTCCCCATAGAACTTGCCAACCTGAATTCCTACAGGCTAGATGTGAGAGGCACATTCTGCTGCTTCCTCCCTTAGAGTTAAACTTGCTTCTGAAAGCTCAGCCTCCGGGGAGTCTGTTTGGCAGAGATATAGAACACACTTTTCCAAGCCTGTTGGAAGGCATTTGCAGTTTCATTTCGCGTCTAATTTCCCAAACCAACCTGCTTGCAGCTCTAACTCCCTTCTAACTACCACTTCTTCGGTTCAGTGAGATATGCTGGATTCTAAACGGAGAAGCTTCTCTGACGCTTTTTCACAGAGATTTTGAAACTGAAATCTCCCATGCCGTTTCCACCATAGGCAGCAATGGGCTTCCCCATAGAACTTGCCAACCTGAATTCCTACAGGCTAGATGTGAGAGGCACATTCTGCTGCTTCCTCCCTAAGAGTTAAGCTTGCTTCTGAAAGCTCAACCTCCGGGGAGTCTGTTTGGCAGAGATATAGAACACACTTTTCCAAGCCTGTTGGAAGGCCTTTGCAGTTTCATTTCGCGTCTAATTTCCCAAACCAAACTGCTTGCAGCTCTAACTCCCTTCTAACTACCACTTCTTCGGTTCAGTGAGATATGCTGGATTCTAAACGGAGAAGCTTCTCTGACGCTTTTTCACAGAGATTTTGAAACTGAAATCTCCCATGCCGTTTCCACCATAGGCAGCAATGGGCTTCCCCATAGAACTTGCCAACCTGAATTCCTACAGGCTAGATGTGAGAGGCACATTCTGCTGCTTCCTCCCTTAGAGTTAAACTAGCTTCTGAAAGCTCAACCTCCGGGGAGTTTGTTTGGCAGAGATATAGAACACACTTTTCCAAGCCTGTTGGAAGGCATTTGCAGTTTCATTTCGCGTCTAATTTCCCAAACCAAACTGCTTGCAGCTCTAACTCCCTTCTAACTACCACTTCTTCGGTTCAGTGAGATATGCTGGATTCTAAACGGAGAAGCTTCTCTGACGCTTTTTCACAGAGATTTTGAAACTGAAATCTCCCATGCCGTTTCCACCATAGGCAGCAATGGGCTTCCCCATAGAACTTGCCAACCTGAATTCCTACAGGCTAGATGTGAGAGGCACATTCTGCTGCTTCCTCCCTAAGAGTTAAGCTTGCTTCTGAAAGCTCAACCTCCGGGGAGTCTGTTTGGCAGAGATATAGAACACACTTTTCCAAGCCTGTTGGAAGGCCTTTGCAGTTTCATTTCGCGTCTAATTTCCCAAACCAAACTGCTTGCAGCTCTAACTCCCTTCTAACTACCACTTCTTCGGTTCAGTGCGATATGCTGGATTCTAAACGGAGAAGCTTCTCTGACGCTTTTTCACAGAGATTTTGAAACTGAAATCTCCCATGCCGTTTCCACCATAGGCAGCAATGGGCTTCCCCATAGAACTTGCCAACCTGAATTCCTACAGGCTAGATGTGAGAGGCACATTCCGCTGCTTCCTCCCTTAGAGTTAAACTAGCTTCTGAAAGCTCAACCTCCGGGGAGTTTGTTTGGCAGAGATATAGAACACAATTTTCCAAGCCTGTTGGAAGGCATTTGCAGTTTCATTTCGCGTCTAATTTCCCAAACCAAACTGCTTGCAGCTCTAACTCCCTTCTAACTACCACTTCTTCGGTTCAGTGAGATATGCTGGATTCTAAACGGAGAAGCTTCTCTGACGCTTTTTCACAGAGATTTTGAAACTGAAATCTCCCATGCCGTTTCCACCATAGGCAGCAATGGGCTTCCCCATAGTACTTGCCAACCTGAATTCCTACAGGCTAGATGTGAGAGGCACATTCTGCTGCTTCCTCCCTAAGAGTTAAGCTTGCTTCTGAGAGCTCAACCTCCGGGGAGTCTGTTTGGCAGAGATATAGAACACACTTTTCCAAGCCTGTTGGAAGGCCTTTGCAGTTTCATTTCGCGTCTAATTTCCCAAACCAAACTGCTTGCAGCTCTAACTCCCTTCTAACTACCACTTCTTCGGTTCAGTGAGATATGCTGGATTCTAAACGGAGAAGCTTCTCTGACGCTTTTTCACAGAGATTTTGAAACTGAAATCTCCCATGCCGTTTCCACCATAGGCAGCAATGGGCTTCCCCATAGAACTTGCCAACCTGAATTCCTACAGGCTAGATGTGAGAGGCACATTCTGCTGCTTCCTCCCTTAGAGTTAAACTAGCTTCTGAAAGCTCAACTTCCGGGGAGTTTGTTTGGCAGAGATATAGAACACAATTTTCCAAGCCTGTTGGAAGGCATTTGCAGTTTCATTTCGCGTCTAATTTCCCAAACCAAACTGCTTGCAGCTCTAACTCCCTTCTAACTACCACTTCTTCGGTTCCATGAGATATGCTGGATTCTAAACGGAGAAGCTTCTCTGACGCTTTTTCACAGAGATTTTGAAACTGAAATCTCCCATGCTGTTTCGACCATAGCCAGCAATGGGCTTCCCCATAGAACTTGCCAACCTGAATTCCTACAGGCTAGATGTGAGAGGCACATTCTGCTGCTTCCTCCCTTAGAGTTAAACTTGCTTCTGAAAGCTCAGCCTCCGGGGAGTCTGTTTGGCAGAGATATAGAACACACTTTTCCAAGCCTGTTGGAAGGCATTTGCAGTTTCATTTCGCGTCTAATTTCCCAAACCAACCTGCTTGCAGCTCTAACTCCCTTCTAACTACCACTTCTTCGGTTCAGTGAGATATGCTGGATTCTAAACGGAGAAGCTTCTCTGACGCTTTTTCACAGAGATTTTGAAACTGAAATCTCCCATGCCGTTTCCACCATAGGCAGCAATGGGCTTCCCCATAGAACTTGCCAACCTGAATTCCTACAGGCTAGATGTGAGAGGCACATTCTGCTGCTTCCTCCCTAAGAGTTAAGCTTGCTTCTGAAAGCTCAACCTCCGGGGAGTCTGTTTGGCAGAGATATAGAACACACTTTTCCAAGCCTGTTGGAAGGCCTTTGCAGTTTCATTTCGCGTCTAATTTCCCAAACCAAACTGCTTGCAGCTCTAACTCCCTTCTAACTACCACTTCTTCGGTTCAGTGAGATATGCTGGATTCTAAACGGAGAAGCTTCTCTGACGCTTTTTCACAGAGATTTTGAAACTGAAATCTCCCATGCCGTTTCCACCATAGGCAGCAATGGGCTTCCCCATAGAACTTGCCAACCTGAATTCCTACAGGCTAGATGTGAGAGGCACATTCTGCTGCTTCCTCCCTTAGAGTTAAACTAGCTTCTGAAAGCTCAACCTCCGGGGAGTTTGTTTGGCAGAGATATAGAACACACTTTTCCAAGCCTGTTGGAAGGCATTTGCAGTTTCATTTCGCGTCTAATTTCCCAAACCAAACTGCTTGCAGCTCTAACTCCCTTCTAACTACCACTTCTTCGGTTCAGTGAGATATGCTGGATTCTAAACGGAGAAGCTTCTCTGACGCTTTTTCACAGAGATTTTGAAACTGAAATCTCCCATGCCGTTTCCACCATAGGCAGCAATGGGCTTCCCCATAGAACTTGCCAACCGGAATTCCTACAGGCTAGATGTGAGAGGCACATTCTGCTGCTTCCTCCCTTAGAGTTAAACTTGCTTCTGAAAGCTCAACCTCCGGGGAGTTTGTTTGGCAGAGATATAGAACACACTTTTCCAAGCCTGTTGGAAGGCATTTGCAGTTTCATTTCGCGTCTAATTTCCCAAACCAAACTGCTTGCAGCTCTAACTCCCTTCTAACTACCACTTCTTCGGTTCAGTGAGATATGCTGGATTCTAAACGGAGAAGCTTCTCTGACGCTTTTTCACAGAGATTTTGAAACTGAAATCTCCCATGCTGTTTCCACCATAGCCAGCAATGGGCTTCCCCATAGAACTTGCCAACCTGAATTCCTACAGGCTAGATGTGAGAGGCACATTCTGCTGCTTCCTCCCTTAGAGATAAACTAGCTTCTGAAAGCTCAACCTCCGGGGAGTTTGTTTGGCAGAGATATAGAACACACTTTTCCAAGTCTGTTGGAAGGCATTTGCAGTTTCATTTCGCGTCTAATTTCCCAAACCAAACTGCTTGCAGCTCTAACTCCCTTCTAACTACCACTTCTTCGGTTCAGTGAGATATGCTGGATTCTAAACGGAGAAGCTTCTCTGACGCTTTTTCACAGAGATTTTGAAACTGAAATCTCCCATGCCGTTTCCACCATAGGCAGCAATGGGCTTCCCCATAGAACTTGCCAACCGGAATTCCTACAGGCTAGATGTGAGAGGCACATTCTGCTGCTTCCTCCCTTAGAGTTAAACTTGCTTCTGAAAGCTCAACCTCCGGGGAGTTTGTTTGGCAGAGATATAGAACACACTTTTCCAAGCCTGTTGGAAGGCATTTGCAGTTTCATTTCGCGTCTAATTTCCCAAACCAAACTGCTTGCAGCTCTAACTCCCTTCTAACTACCACTTCTTCGGTTCAGTGAGATATGCTGGATTCTAAACGGAGAAGCTTCTCTGACGCTTTTTCACAGAGATTTTGAAACTGAAATCTCCCATGCTGTTTCCACCATAGCCAGCAATGGGCTTCCCCATAGAACTTGCCAACCTGAATTCCTACAGGCTAGATGTGAGAGGCACATTCTGCTGCTTCCTCCCTTAGAGTTAAACTTGCTTCTGAAAGCTCAGCCTCCGGGGAGTCTGTTTGGCAGAGATATAGAACACACTTTTCCAAGCCTGTTGGAAGGCATTTGCAGTTTCATTTCGCGTCTAATTTCCCAAACCAACCTGCTTGCAGCTCTAACTCCCTTCTAACTACCACTTCTTCGGTTCAGTGAGATATGCTGGATTCTAAACGGAGAAGCTTCTCTGACGCTTTTTCACAGAGATTTTGAAACTGAAATCTCCCATGCCGTTTCCACCATAGGCAGCAATGGGCTTCCCCATAGAACTTGCCAACCTGAATTCCTACAGGCTAGATGTGAGAGGCACATTCTGCTGCTTCCTCCCTAAGAGTTAAGCTTGCTTCTGAAAGCTCAACCTCCGGGGAGTCTGTTTGGCAGAGATATAGAACACACTTTTCCAAGCCTGTTGGAAGGCCTTTGCAGTTTCATTTCGCGTCTAATTTCCCAAACCAAACTGCTTGCAGCTCTAACTCCCTTCTAACTACCACTTCTTCGGTTCAGTGAGATATGCTGGATTCTAAACGGAGAAGCTTCTCTGACGCTTTTTCACAGAGATTTTGAAACTGAAATCTCCCATGCCGTTTCCACCATAGGCAGCAATGGGCTTCCCCATAGAACTTGCCAACCTGAATTCCTACAGGCTAGATGTGAGAGGCACATTCTGCTGCTTCCTCCCTTAGAGTTAAACTAGCTTCTGAAAGCTCAACCTCCGGGGAGTTTGTTTGGCAGAGATATAGAACACACTTTTCCAAGCCTGTTGGAAGGCATTTGCAGTTTCATTTCGCGTCTAATTTCCCAAACCAAACTGCTTGCAGCTCTAACTCCCTTCTAACTACCACTTCTTCGGTTCAGTGAGATATGCTGGATTCTAAACGGAGAAGCTTCTCTGACGCTTTTTCACAGAGATTTTGAAACTGAAATCTCCCATGCCGTTTCCACCATAGGCAGCAATGGGCTTCCCCATAGAACTTGCCAACCTGAATTCCTACAGGCTAGATGTGAGAGGCACATTCTGCTGCTTCCTCCCTAAGAGTTAAGCTTGCTTCTGAAAGCTCAACCTCCGGGGAGTCTGTTTGGCAGAGATATAGAACACACTTTTCCAAGCCTGTTGGAAGGCCTTTGCAGTTTCATTTCGCGTCTAATTTCCCAAACCAAACTGCTTGCAGCTCTAACTCCCTTCTAACTACCACTTCTTCGGTTCAGTGCGATATGCTGGATTCTAAACGGAGAAGCTTCTCTGACGCTTTTTCACAGAGATTTTGAAACTGAAATCTCCCATGCCGTTTCCACCATAGGCAGCAATGGGCTTCCCCATAGAACTTGCCAACCTGAATTCCTACAGGCTAGATGTGAGAGGCACATTCTGCTGCTTCCTCCCTTAGAGTTAAACTAGCTTCTGAAAGCTCAACCTCCGGGGAGTTTGTTTGGCAGAGATATAGAACACAATTTTCCAAGCCTGTTGGAAGGCATTTGCAGTTTCATTTCGCGTCTAATTTCCCAAACCAAACTGCTTGCAGCTCTAACTCCCTTCTAACTACCACTTCTTCGGTTCAGTGAGATATGCTGGATTCTAAACGGAGAAGCTTCTCTGACGCTTTTTTACAGAGATTTTGAAACTGAAATCTCCCATGCCGTTTCCACCATAGGCAGCAATGGGCTTCCCCATAGTACTTGCCAACCTGAATTCCTACAGGCTAGATGTGAGAGGCACATTCTGCTGCTTCCTCCCTAAGAGTTAAGCTTGCTTCTGAGAGCTCAACCTCCGGGGAGTCTGTTTGGCAGAGATATAGAACACACTTTTCCAAGCCTGTTGGAAGGCCTTTGCAGTTTCATTTCGCGTCTAATTTCCCAAACCAAACTGCTTGCAGCTCTAACTCCCTTCTAACTACCACTTCTTCGGTTCAGTGAGATATGCTGGATTCTAAACGGAGAAGCTTCTCTGACGCTTTTTCACAGAGATTTTGAAACTGAAATCTCCCATGCCGTTTCCACCATAGGCAGCAATGGGCTTCCCCATAGAACTTGCCAACCTGAATTCCTACAGGCTAGATGTGAGAGGCACATTCTGCTGCTTCCTCCCTTAGAGTTAAACTAGCTTCTGAAAGCTCAACTTCCGGGGAGTTTGTTTGGCAGAGATATAGAACACAATTTTCCAAGCCTGTTGGAAGGCATTTGCAGTTTCATTTCGCGTCTAATTTCCCAAACCAAACTGCTTGCAGCTCTAACTCCCTTCTAACTACCACTTCTTCGGTTCCATGAGATATGCTGGATTCTAAACGGAGAAGCTTCTCTGACGCTTTTTCACAGAGATTTTGAAACTGAAATCTCCCATGCTGTTTCGACCATAGCCAGCAATGGGCTTCCCCATAGAACTTGCCAACCTGAATTCCTACAGGCTAGATGTGAGAGGCACATTCTGCTGCTTCCTCCCTTAGAGTTAAACTTGCTTCTGAAAGCTCAGCCTCCGGGGAGTCTGTTTGGCAGAGATATAGAACACACTTTTCCAAGCCTGTTGGAAGGCCTTTGCAGTTTCATTTCGCGTCTAATTTCCCAAACCAAACTGCTTGCAGCTCTAACTCCCTTCTAACTACCACTTCTTCGGTTCAGTGAGATATGCTGGATTCTAAACGGAGAAGCTTCTCTGACGCTTTTTCACAGAGATTTTGAAACTGAAATCTCCCATGCCGTTTCCACCATAGGCAGCAATGGGCTTCCCCATAGAACTTGCCAACCTGAATTCCTACAGGCTAGATGTGAGAGGCACATTCTGCTGCTTCCTCCCTTAGAGTTAAACTAGCTTCTGAAAGCTCAACCTCCGGGGAGTTTGTTTGGCAGAGATATAGAACACACTTTTCCAAGCCTGTTGGAAGGCATTTGCAGTTTCATTTCGCGTCTAATTTCCCAAACCAAACTGCTTGCAGCTCTAACTCCCTTCTAACTACCACTTCTTCGGTTCAGTGAGATATGCTGGATTCTAAACGGAGAAGCTTCTCTGACGCTTTTTCACAGAGATTTTGAAACTGAAATCTCCCATGCCGTTTCCACCATAGGCAGCAATGGGCTTCCCCATAGAACTTGCCAACCTGAATTCCTACAGGCTAGATGTGAGAGGCACATTCTGCTGCTTCCTCCCTAAGAGTTAAGCTTGCTTCTGAAAGCTCAACCTCCGGGGAGTCTGTTTGGCAGAGATATAGAACACACTTTTCCAAGCCTGTTGGAAGGCCTTTGCAGTTTCATTTCGCGTCTAATTTCCCAAACCAAACTGCTTGCAGCTCTAACTCCCTTCTAACTACCACTTCTTCGGTTCAGTGCGATATGCTGGATTCTAAACGGAGAAGCTTCTCTGACGCTTTTTCACAGAGATTTTGAAACTGAAATCTCCCATGCCGTTTCCACCATAGGCAGCAATGGGCTTCCCCATAGAACTTGCCAACCTGAATTCCTACAGGCTAGATGTGAGAGGCACATTCTGCTGCTTCCTCCCTTAGAGTTAAACTAGCTTCTGAAAGCTCAACCTCCGGGGAGTTTGTTTGGCAGAGATATAGAACACAATTTTCCAAGCCTGTTGGAAGGCATTTGCAGTTTCATTTCGCGTCTAATTTCCCAAACCAAACTGCTTGCAGCTCTAACTCCCTTCTAACTACCACTTCTTCGGTTCAGTGAGATATGCTGGATTCTAAACGGAGAAGCTTCTCTGACGCTTTTTCACAGAGATTTTGAAACTGAAATCTCCCATGCCGTTTCCACCATAGGCAGCAATGGGCTTCCCCATAGTACTTGCCAACCTGAATTCCTACAGGCTAGATGTGAGAGGCACATTCTGCTGCTTCCTCCCTAAGAGTTAAGCTTGCTTCTGAGAGCTCAACCTCCGGGGAGTCTGTTTGGCAGAGATATAGAACACACTTTTCCAAGCCTGTTGGAAGGCCTTTGCAGTTTCATTTCGCGTCTAATTTCCCAAACCAAACTGCTTGCAGCTCTAACTCCCTTCTAACTACCACTTCTTCGGTTCAGTGAGATATGCTGGATTCTAAACGGAGAAGCTTCTCTGACGCTTTTTCACAGAGATTTTGAAACTGAAATCTCCCATGCCGTTTCCACCATAGGCAGCAATGGGCTTCCCCATAGAACTTGCCAACCTGAATTCCTACAGGCTAGATGTGAGAGGCACATTCTGCTGCTTCCTCCCTTAGAGTTAAACTAGCTTCTGAAAGCTCAACTTCCGGGGAGTTTGTTTGGCAGAGATATAGAACACAATTTTCCAAGCCTGTTGGAAGGCATTTGCAGTTTCATTTCGCGTCTAATTTCCCAAACCAAACTGCTTGCAGCTCTAACTCCCTTCTAACTACCACTTCTTCGGTTCCATGAGATATGCTGGATTCTAAACGGAGAAGCTTCTCTGACGCTTTTTCACAGAGATTTTGAAACTGAAATCTCCCATGCTGTTTCGACCATAGCCAGCAATGGGCTTCCCCATAGAACTTGCCAACCTGAATTCCTACAGGCTAGATGTGAGAGGCACATTCTGCTGCTTCCTCCCTTAGAGTTAAACTTGCTTCTGAAAGCTCAGCCTCCGGGGAGTCTGTTTGGCAGAGATATAGAACACACTTTTCCAAGCCTGTTGGAAGGCATTTGCAGTTTCATTTCGCGTCTAATTTCCCAAACCAACCTGCTTGCAGCTCTAACTCCCTTCTAACTACCACTTCTTCGGTTCAGTGAGATATGCTGGATTCTAAACGGAGAAGCTTCTCTGACGCTTTTTCACAGAGATTTTGAAACTGAAATCTCCCATGCCGTTTCCACCATAGGCAGCAATGGGCTTCCCCATAGAACTTGCCAACCTGAATTCCTACAGGCTAGATGTGAGAGGCACATTCTGCTGCTTCCTCCCTAAGAGTTAAGCTTGCTTCTGAAAGCTCAACCTCCGGGGAGTCTGTTTGGCAGAGATATAGAACACACTTTTCCAAGCCTGTTGGAAGGCCTTTGCAGTTTCATTTCGCGTCTAATTTCCCAAACCAAACTGCTTGCAGCTCTAACTCCCTTCTAACTACCACTTCTTCGGTTCAGTGAGATATGCTGGATTCTAAACGGAGAAGCTTCTCTGACGCTTTTTCACAGAGATTTTGAAACTGAAATCTCCCATGCCGTTTCCACCATAGGCAGCAATGGGCTTCCCCATAGAACTTGCCAACCTGAATTCCTACAGGCTAGATGTGAGAGGCACATTCTGCTGCTTCCTCCCTTAGAGTTAAACTAGCTTCTGAAAGCTCAACCTCCGGGGAGTTTGTTTGGCAGAGATATAGAACACACTTTTCCAAGCCTGTTGGAAGGCATTTGCAGTTTCATTTCGCGTCTAATTTCCCAAACCAAACTGCTTGCAGCTCTAACTCCCTTCTAACTACCACTTCTTCGGTTCAGTGAGATATGCAGGATTCTAAACGGAGAAGCTTCTCTGACGCTTTTTCACAGAGATTTTGAAACTGAAATCTCCCATGCCGTTTCCACCATAGGCAGCAATGGGCTTCCCCATAGAACTTGCCAACCGGAATTCCTACAGGCTAGATGTGAGAGGCACATTCTGCTGCTTCCTCCCTTAGAGTTAAACTTGCTTCTGAAAGCTCAACCTCCGGGGAGTTTGTTTGGCAGAGATATAGAACACACTTTTCCAAGCCTGTTGGAAGGCATTTGCAGTTTCATTTCGCGTCTAATTTCCCAAACCAAACTGCTTGCAGCTCTAACTCCCTTCTAACTACCACTTCTTCGGTTCAGTGAGATATGCTGGATTCTAAACGGAGAAGCTTCTCTGACGCTTTTTCACAGAGATTTTGAAACTGAAATCTCCCATGCTGTTTCCACCATAGCCAGCAATGGGCTTCCCCATAGAACTTGCCAACCTGAATTCCTACAGGCTAGATGTGAGAGGCACATTCTGCTGCTTCCTCCCTTAGAGATAAACTAGCTTCTGAAAGCTCAACCTCCGGGGAGTTTGTTTGGCAGAGATATAGAACACACTTTTCCAAGTCTGTTGGAAGGCATTTGCAGTTTCATTTCGCGTCTAATTTCCCAAACCAAACTGCTTGCAGCTCTAACTCCCTTCTAACTACCACTTCTTCGGTTCAGTGAGATATGCTGGATTCTAAACGGAGAAGCTTCTCTGACGCTTTTTCACAGAGATTTTGAAACTGAAATCTCCCATGCCGTTTCCACCGTAGGCAGCAATGGGCTTCCCCATAGAACTTGCCAACCGGAATTCCTACAGGCTAGATGTGAGAGGCACATTCTGCTGCTTCCTCCCTTAGAGTTAAACTTGCTTCTGAAAGCTCAACCTCCGGGGAGTTTGTTTGGCAGAGATATAGAACACACTTTTCCAAGCCTGTTGGAAGGCATTTGCAGTTTCATTTCGCGTCTAATTTCCCAAACCAAACTGCTTGCAGCTCTAACTCCCTTCTAACTACCACTTCTTCGGTTCAGTGAGATATGCTGGATTCTAAACGGAGAAGCTTCTCTGACGCTTTTTCACAGAGATTTTGAAACTGAAATCTCCCATGCTGTTTCCACCATAGCCAGCAATGGGCTTCCCCATAGAACTTGCCAACCTGAATTCCTACAGGCTAGATGTGAGAGGCACATTCTGCTGCTTCCTCCCTTAGAGATAAACTAGCTTCTGAAAGCTCAACCTCCGGGGAGTTTGTTTGGCAGAGATATAGAACACACTTTTCCAAGTCTGTTGGAAGGCATTTGCAGTTTCATTTCGCGTCTAATTTCCCAAACCAAACTGCTTGCAGCTCTAACTCCCTTCTAACTACCACTTCTTCGGTTCAGTGAGATATGCTGGATTCTAAACGGAGAAGCTTCTCTGACGCTTTTTCACAGAGATTTTGAAACTGAAATCTCCCATGCCGTTTCCACCATAGGCAGCAATGGGCTTCCCCATAGAACTTGCCAACCTGAATTCCTACAGGCTAGATGTGAGAGGCACATTCTGCTGCTTCCTCCCTAAGAGTTAAGCTTGCTTCTGAAAGCTCAACCTCCGGGGAGTCTGTTTGGCAGAGATATAGAACACACTTTTCCAAGCCTGTTTGAAGGCCTTTGCAGTGTCATTTCGCATCTAATTTCCCAAACCAAACTGCTTGCAGCTCTAACTCCCTTCTAACTACCACTTCTTCGGTTCAGTGAGATATGCTGGATTCTAAACGGAGAAGCTTCTCTGACGCTTTTTCACAGAGATTTTGAAACTGAAATTTCCAAACCCGTTTCCAACGAAGGCGCCAATGGGCTACCCCATAGAACTTGCCAACCTGAATTCCTACAGGCTAGATGTGAGAGGCACATTCTGCTGCTTCCTCCCTTAGAGTTAAACTAGCTTCTGAAAGCTCAACCTCCAGGGAGTCTGTTTGGCAGAGATATAGAACACACTTTTCCAAGCCTGTTGGAAGGCATTTGCAGTTTCATTTCGCGTCTAATTTCCCAAACCAAACTGCTTGCAGCTCTAACTGCCTTCTAACTACCACTTCTTCGGTTCAGTGAGATATGCTGGATTCTAAACGGAGAAGCTTCTCTGACGCTTTTTCACAGAGATTTTGAAACTGAAATCTCCCATGCCGTTTCCACCATAGGCAGCAATGGGCTTCCCCATAGAACTTGCCAACCTGAATTCCTACAGGCTAGATGTGAGAGGCACATTCTGCTGCTTCCTCCCTTAGAGTTAAACTAGCTTCTGAAAGCTCAACCTCCGGGGAGTTTGTTTGGCAGAGATATAGAACACACTTTTCCAAGCCTGTTGGAAGGCATTTGCAGTTTCATTTCGCGTCTAATTTCCCAAACCAAACTGCTTGCAGCTCTAACTGCCTTCTAACTACCACTTCTTCGGTTCAGTGAGATATGCTATATTCTAAACGGAGAAGCTTCTCTGACGCTTTTTCACAGAGATTTTGAAACTGAAATCTCCCATGCCGTTTCCACCATAGGCAGCAATGGGCTTCCCCATAGAACTTGCCAACCTGAATTCCTACAGGCTAGATGTGAGAGGCACATTCTGCTGCTTCCTCCCTAAGAGTTAAGCTTGCTTCTGAAAGCTCAACCTCCGGGGAGTCTGTTTGGCAGAGATATAGAACACACTTTTCCAAGCCTGTTGGAAGGCATTTGCAGTTTCATTTCGCGTCTAATTTCCCAAACCAAACTGCTTGCAGCTCTAACTGCCTTCTAACTACCACTTCTTCGGTTCAGTGAGATATGCTGGATTCTAAACGGAGAAGCTTCTCTGACGCTTTTTCACAGAGATTTTGAAACTGAAATTTCCAAACCCGTTTCCAACGAAGGCGCCAATGGGCTTCCCCATAGAACTTGCCAACCTGAATTCCTACAGGCTAGATGTGAGAGGCACATTCTGCTGCTTCCTCCCTTAGAGTTAAACTAGCTTCTGAAAGCTCAACCTCCGGGGAGTTTGTTTGGCAGAGATATAGAACACACTTTTCCAAGCCTGTTGGAAGGCATTTGCAGTTTCATTTCGCGTCTAATTTCCCAAACCAAACTGCTTGCAGCTCTAACTGCCTTCTAACTACCACTTCTTCGGTTCAGTGAGATATGCTGGATTCTAAACGGAGAAGCTTCTCTGACGCTTTTTCACAGAGATTTTGAAACTGAAATCTCCCATGCTGTTTCCACGATAGGCAGCAATGGGCTTCCCCATAGAACTTGCCAACCTGAATTCCTACAGGGTAGATGTGAGAGGCACATTCTGCTGCTTCCTCCGTTAGAGTTAAACTAGCTTCTGAAAGCTCAACCTCCAGGGAGTCTGTTTGGCAGAGATATAGAACACACTTTTCCAAGCCTGTTGGAAGGCATTTGCAGTTTCATTTCGCGTCTAATTTCCCAAACCAAACTGCTTGCAGCTCTAACTGCCTTCTAACTACCACTTCTTCGGTTCAGTGAGATATGCTGGATTCTAAACGGAGAAGCTTCTCTGACGCTTTTTCACAGAGATTTTGAAACTGAAATCTCCCATGCCGTTTCCACCATAGGCAGCAATGGGCTTCCCCATAGAACTTGCCAACCTGAATTCCTACAGGCTAGATGTGAGAGGCACATTCTGCTGCTTCCTCCCTAAGAGTTAAGCTTGCTTCTGAAAGCTCAACCTCCGGGGAGTCTGTTTGGCAGAGATATAGAACACACTTTTCCAAGCCTGTTGGAAGGCCTTTGCAGTGTCATTTCGCATCTAATTTCCCAAACCAAACTGCTTGCAGCTCTAACTCCCTTCTAACTACCACTTCTTCGGTTCAGTGAGATATGCTGGATTCTAAACGGAGAAGCTTCTCTGACGCTTTTTCACAGAGATTTTGAAACTGAAATTTCCAAACCCGTTTCCAACGAAGGCGCCAATGGGCTACCCCATAGAACTTGCCAACCTGAATTCCTACAGGCTAGATGTGAGAGGCACATTCTGCTGCTTCCTCCCTTAGAGTTAAACTAGCTTCTGAAAGCTCAACCTCCGGGGAGTTTGTTTGGCAGAGATATAGAACACACTTTTCCAAGCCTGTGGGAAGGCATTTGCAATTTCATTTCGCGTCTAATTTCCCAAACCAAACTGCTTGCAGCTCTAACTCCCTTCTAACTACCACTTCTTCGGTTCAGTGAGATATGCTGGATTCTAAACGGAGAAGCTTCTCTGACGCTTTTTCACAGAGATTTTGAAACTGAAATCTCCCATGCCGTTTCCACCATAGGCAGCAATGGGCTTCCCCATAGAACTTGCCAACCTGAATTCCTACAGGCTAGATGTGAGAGGCACATTCTGCTGCTTCCTCCCTTAGAGTTAAACTTGCTTCTGAAAGCTCAACCTCCGGGGAGTTTGTTTGGCAGAGATATAGAACACACTTTTCCAAGCCTGTTGGAAGGCATTTGCAGTTTCATTTCGCGTCTAATTTCCCAAACCAAACTGCTTGCAGCTCTAACTCCCTTCTAACTACCACTTCTTCGGTTCAGTGAGATATGCTGGATTCTAAACGGAGAAGCTTCTCTGACGCTTTTTCACAGAGATTTTGAAACTGAAATCTCCCATGCTGTTTCCACCATAGCCAGCAATGGGCTTCCCCATAGAACTTGCCAACCTGAATTCCTACAGGCTAGATGTGAGAGGCACATTCTGCTGCTTCCTCCCTAAGAGTTAAACTTGCTTCTGAAAGCTCAACCTCCGGGGAGTTTGTTTGGCAGAGATATAGAACACACTTTTCCAAGCCTGTTGGAAGGCATTTGCAGTTTCATTTCGCGTCTAATTTCCCAAACCAAACTGCTTGCAGCTCTAACTCCCTTCTAACTACCACTTCTTCGGTTCAGTGAGATATGCTGGATTCTAAACGGAGAAGCTTCTCTGACGCTTTTTCACAGAGATTTTGAAACTGAAATCTCCCATGCTGTTTCCACCATAGCCAGCAATGGGCTTCCCCATAGAACTTGCCAACCTGAATTCCTACAGGCTAGATGTGAGAGGCACATTCTGCTGCTTCCTCCCTTAGAGTTAAACTAGCTTCTGAAAGCTCAACCTCCAGGGAGTTTGTTTGGCAGAGATATAGAACACACTTTTCCAAGCCTGTTGGAAGGCATTTGCAGTTTCATTTCGCGTCTAATTTCCCAAACCAAACTGCTTGCAGCTCTAACTGCCTTCTAACTACCACTTCTTCGGTTCAGTGAGATATGCTGGATTCTAAACGGAGAAGCTTCTCTGACGCTTTTTCACAGAGATTTTGAAACTGAAATCTCCCATGCCGTTTCCACCATAGGCAGCAATGGGCTTCCCCATAGAACTTGCCAACCTGAATTCCTACAGGCTAGATGTGAGAGGCACATTCTGCTGCTTCCTCCCTTACAGTTAAACTTGCTTCTGAAAGCTCAACCTCCGGGGAGTTTGTTTGGCAGAGATATAGAACACACTTTTCCAAGCCTGTTGGAAGGCATTTGCAGTTTCATTTCGCGTCTAATTTCCCAAACCAAACTGCTTGCAGCTCTAACTCCCTTCTAACTACCACTTCTTCGGTTCAGTGAGATATGCTGGATTCTAAACGGAGAAGCTTCTCTGACGCTTTTTCACAGAGATTTTGAAACTGAAATCTCCCATGCTGTTTCCACCATAGCCAGCAATGGGCTTCCCCATAGAACTTGCCAACCTGAATTCCTACAGGCTAGATGTGAGAGGCACATTCTGCTGCTTCCTCCCTTAGAGTTAAACTAGCTTCTGAAAGCTCAACCTCCAGGGAGTCTGTTTGGCAGAGATATAGAACACACTTTTCCAAGCCTGTTGGAAGGCATTTGCAGTTTCATTTCGCGTCTAATTTCCCAAACCAAACTGCTTGCAGCTCTAACTGCCTTCTAACTACCACTTCTTCGGTTCAGTGAGATATGCTGGATTGTAAACGGAGAAGCTTCTCTGACGCTTTTTCACAGAGATTTTGAAACTGAAATCTCCCATGCCGTTTCCACCATAGGCAGCAATGGGCTTCCCCATAGAACTTGCCAACCTGAATTCCTACAGGCTAGATGTGAGAGGCACATTCTGCTGCTTCCTCCCTAAGAGTTAAGCTTGCTTCTGAAAGCTCAACCTCCGGGGAGTCTGTTTGGCAGAGATATAGAACACACTTTTCCAAGCCTGTTGGAAGGCCTTTGCAGTGTCATTTCGCATCTAATTTCCCAAACCAAACTGCTTGCAGCTCTAACTCCCTTCTAACTACCACTTCTTCGGTTCAGTGAGATATGCTGGATTCTAAACGGAGAAGCTTCTCTGACGCTTTTTCACAGAGATTTTGAAACTGAAATTTCCAAACCCGTTTCCAACGAAGGCGCCAATGGGCTTCCCCATAGAACTTGCCAACCTGAATTCCTACAGGCTAGATGTGAGAGGCACATTCTGCTGCTTCCTCCCTTAGAGTTAAACTAGCTTCTGAAAGCTCAACCTCCGGGGAGTTTGTTTGGCAGAGATATAGAACACACGTTTCTAAGCCTGTTGGAAGGTATTTGCAGTTTCATTTCGCGTCTAATTTCCCAAACCAAACTGCTTGCAGCTCTAACTGCCTTCTAACTACCACTTCTTCGGCTCAGTGAGATATGCTGGATTCTAAACGGAGAAGCTTCTCTGACGCTTTTTCACAGAGATTTTGAAACTGAAATCTCCCATGCTGTTTCCACCTTAGGCAGCAATGGGCTTCCCCATAGAACTTGCCAACCTGAATTCCTACAGGCTAGATGTGAGAGGCACATTCTGCTGCTTCCTCCCTTAGAGTTAAACTAGCTTCTGAAAGCTCAACCTCCAGGGAGTCTGTTTGGCAGAGATATAGAACACACTTTTCCAAGCCTGTTGGAAGGCATTTGCAGTTTCATTTCGCGTCTAATTTCCCAAACCAAACTGCTTGCAGCTCTAACTGCCTTCTAACTACCACTTCTTCGGTTCAGTGAGATATGCTGGATTCTAAACGGAGAAGCTTCTCTGACGCTTTTTCACAGAGATTTTGAAACTGAAATCTCCCATGCCGTTTCCACCATAGGCAGCAATGGGCTTCCCCATAGAACTTGCCAACCTGAATTCCTACAGGCTAGATGTGAGAGGCACATTCTGCTGCTTCCTCCCTAAGAGTTAAGCTTGCTTCTGAAAGCTCAACCTCCGGGGAGTCTGTTTGGCAGAGATATAGAACACACTTTTCCAAGCCTGTTGGAAGGCATTTGCAGTTTCATTTCGCGTCTAATTTCCCAAACCAAACTGCTTGCAGCTCTAACTGCCTTCTAACTACCACTTCTTCGGTTCAGTGAGATATGCTGGATTCTAAACGGAGAAGCTTCTCTGACGCTTTTTCACAGAGATTTTGAAACTGAAATCTCCCATGCCGTTTCCACCATAGGCAGCAATGGGCTTCCCCATAGAACTTGCCAACCTGAATTCCTACAGGCTAGATGTGAGAGGCACATTCTGCTGCTTCCTCCCTAAGAGTTAAGCTTGCTTCTGAAAGCTCAACCTCCGGGGACTCTGTTTGGCACAGATATAGAACACACTTTTCCAAGCCTGTTGGAAGGCTTTTGCAGTGTCATTTCGCATCTAATTTCCCAAACCAAACTGCTTGCAGCTCTAACTCCCTTCTAACTACCACTTCTTCGGTTCAGTGAGATATGCTGGATTCTAAACGGAGAAGCTTCTCTGACGCTTTTTCACAGAGATTTTGAAACTGAAATTTCCAAACCCGTTTCCAACGAAGGCGCCAATGGGCTTCCCCATAGAACTTGCCAACCTGAATTCCTACAGGCTAGATGTGAGAGGCACATTCTGCTGCTTCCTCCCTTAGAGTTAAACTAGCTTCTGAAAGCTCAACCTCCGGGGAGTTTGTTTGGCAGAGATATAGAACACACTTTTCCAAGCCTGTTGGAAGGCATTTGCAGTTTCATTTCGCGTCTAATTTCCCAAACCAAACTGCTTGCAGCTCTAACTGCCTTCTAACTACCACTTCTTCGGTTCAGTGAGATATGCTGGATTCTAAACGGAGAAGCTTCTCTGACGCTTTTTCACAGAGATTTTGAAACTGAAATCTCCCATCCTTTTTCCACCATAGGCAGCAATGGGCTTCCCCATAGAACTTGCCAACCTGAATTCCTACAGGCTAGATGTGAGAGGCACATTCTGCTGCTTCCTCCCTTAGAGTTAAACTAGCTTCTGAAAGCTCAACCTCCAGGGAGTCTGTTTGGCAGAGATATAGAACACACTTTTCCAAGCCTGTTGAAAGGCATTTGCAGTTTCATTTCGCGTCTAATTTCCCAAACCAAACTGCTTGCAGCTCTAACTGCCTTCTAACTACCACTTCTTCGGTTCAGTGAGATATGCTGGATTGTAAACGGAGAAGCTTCTCTGACGCTTTTTCACAGAGATTTTGAAACTGAAATCTCCCATGCCGTTTCCACCATAGGCAGCAATGGGCTTCCCCATAGAACTTGCCAACCTGAATTCCTACAGGCTAGATGTGAGAGGCACATTCTGCTGCTTCCTCCCTAAGAGTTAAGCTTGCTTCTGAAAGCTCAACCTCCGGGGAGTCTGTTTGGCAGAGATATAGAACACACTTTTCCAAGCCTGTTGGAAGGCCTTTGCAGTGTCATTTCGCATCTAATTTCCCAAACCAAACTGCTTGCAGCTCTAACTCCCTTCTAACTACCACTTCTTCGGTTCAGTGAGATATGCTGGATTCTAAACGGAGAAGCTTCTCTGACGCTTTTTCACAGAGATTTTGAAACTGAAATTTCCAAACCCGTTTCCAACGAAGGCGCCAATGGGCTTCCCCATAGAACTTGCCAACCTGAATTCCTACAGGCTAGATGTGAGAGGCACATTCTGCTGCTTCCTCCCTTAGAGTTAAACTAGCTTCTGAAAGCTCAACCTCCGGGGAGTTTGTTTGGCAGAGATATAGAACACACTTTTCCAAGCCTGTTGGAAGGCATTTGCAGTTTCATTTCGCGTCTAATTTCCCAAACCAAACTGCTTGCAGCTCTAACTGCCTTCTAACTACCACTTCTTCGGTTCAGTGAGATATGCTGGATTCTAAACGGAGAAGCTTCTCTGACGCTTTTTCACAGAGATTTTGAAACTGAAATCTCCCATGCCGTTTCCACCATAGGCAGCAATGGGCTTCCCCATAGAACTTGCCAACCTGAATTCCTACAGGCTAGATGTGAGAGGCACATTCTGCTGCTTCCTCCCTAAGAGTTAAGCTTGCTTCTGAAAGCTCAACCTCCGGGGAGTCTGTTTGGCAGAGATATAGAACACACTTTTCCAAGCCTGTTGGAAGGCATTTGCAGTGTCATTTCGCATCTAATTTCCCAAACCAAACTGCTTGCAGCTCTAACTCCCTTCTAACTACCACTTCTTCGGTTCAGTGAGATATGCTGGATTCTAAACGGAGAAGCTTCTCTGACGCTTTTTCACACAGATTTTGAAACTGAAATTTCCAAACCCGTTTCCAACGAAGGCGCCAATGGGCTACCCCATAGAACTTGCCAACCTGAATTCCTACAGGCTAGATGTGAGAGGCACATTCTGCTGCTTCCTCCCTTAGAGTTAAACTAGCTTCTGAAAGCTCAACCTCTGGGGAGTTTGTTTGGCAGAGATATAGAACACACTTTTCCAAGCCTGTGGGAAGGCATTTGCAGTTTCATTTCGCGTCTAATTTCCCAAACCAAACTGCTTGCAGCTCTAACTCCCTTCTAACTACCACTTCTTTGGTTCAGTGAGATATGCTGGATTCTAAACGGAGAAGCTTCTCTGACGCTTTTTCACAGAGATTTTGAAACTGAAATCTCCCATGCCGTTTCCACCATAGGCAGCAATGGGCTTCCCCATAGAACTTGCCAACCTGAATTCCTACAGGCTAGATGTGAGAGGCACATTCTGCTGCTTCCTCCCTAAGAGTTAAGCTTGCTTCTGAAAGCTCAACCTCCGGGAACTCTGTTTGGCACAGATATAGAACACACTTTTCCAAGCCTGTTGGAAGGCTTTTGCAGTGTCATTTCGCATCTAATTTCCCAAACCAAACTGCTTGCAGCTCTAACTCCCTTCTAACTACCACTTCTTCGGTTCAGTGAGATATGCTGGATTCTAAACGGAGAAGCTTCTCTGACGCTTTTTCACAGAGATTTTGAAACTGAAATTTCCAAACCCGTTTCCAACGAAGGCGCCAATGGGCTTCCCCATAGAACTTGCCAACCTGAATTCCTACAGGCTAGATGTGAGAGGCACATTCTGCTGCTTCCTCCCTTAGAGTTAAACTAGCTTCTGAAAGCTCAACCTCCGGGGAGTTTGTTTGGCAGAGATATAGAACACACTTTTCCAAGCCTGTTGGAAGGCATTTGCAGTTTCATTTCGCGTCTAATTTCCCAAACCAAACTGCTTGCAGCTCTAACTGCCTTCTAACTACCACTTCTTCGGTTCAGTGAGATATGCTGGATTCTAAACGGAGAAGCTTCTCTGACGCTTTTTCACAGAGATTTTGAAACTGAAATCTCCCATGCCGTTTCCACCATAGGCAGCAATGGGCTTCCCCATAGAACTTGCCAACCTGAATTCCTACAGGCTAGATGTGAGAGGCACATTCTGCTGCTTCCTCCCTAAGAGTTAAGCTTGCTTCTGAAAGCTCAACCTCCGGGGAGTCTGTTTGGCAGAGATATAGAACACACTTTTCCAAGCCTGTTGGAAGGCCTTTGCAGTGTCATTTCGCATCTAATTTCCCAAACCAAACTGCTTGCAGCTCTAACTCCCTTCTAACTACCACTTCTTCGGTTCAGTGAGATATGCTGGATTCTAAACGGAGAAGCTTCTCTGACGCTTTTTCACAGAGATTTTGAAACTGAAATTTCCAAACCCGTTTCCAACGAAGGCGCCAATGGGCTACCCCATAGAACTTGCCAACCTGAATTCCTACAGGCTAGATGTGAGAGGCACATTCTGCTGCTTCCTCCCTTAGAGTTAAACTAGCTTCTGAAAGCTCAACCTCCGGGGAGTTTGTTTGGCAGAGATATAGAACACACTTTTCCAAGCCTGTGGGAAGGCATTTGCAGATTCATTTCGCGTCTAATTTCCCAAACCAAACTGCTTGCAGCTCTAACTCCCTTCTAACTACCACTTCTTCGGTTCAGTGAGATATGCTGGATTCTAAACGGAGAAGCTTCTCTGACGCTTTTTCACAGAGATTTTGAAACTGAAATCTCCCATGCCGTTTCCACCATAGGCAGCAATGGGCTTCCCCATAGAACTTGCCAACCTGAATTCCTACAGGCTAGATGTGAGAGGCACATTCTGCTCCTTCCTCCCTAAGAGTCAAGCTTGCTTCTGAAAGCTCAACCTCCGGGGACTCTGTTTGGCACAGATATAGAACACACTTTTCCAAGCCTGTTGGAAGGCTTTTGCAGTGTCATTTCGCATCTAATTTCCCAAACCAAACTGCTTGCAGCTCTAACTCCCTTCTAACTACCACTTCTTCGGTTCAGTGAGATATGCTGGATTCTAAACGGAGAAGCTTCTCTGACGCTTTTTCACAGAGATTTTGAAACTGAAATTTCCAAACCCGTTTCCAACGAAGGCGCCAATGGGCTTCCCCATAGAACTTGCCAACCTGAATTCCTACAGGCTAGATGTGAGAGGCACATTCTGCTGCTTCCTCCCTTAGAGTTAAACTAGCTTCTGAAAGCTCAACCTCCGGGGAGTTTGTTTGGCAGAGATATAGAACACACTTTTCCAAGCCTGTTGGAAGGCATTTGCAGTTTCATTTCGCGTCTAATTTCCCAAACCAAACTGCTTGCAGCTCTAACTGCCTTCTAACTACCACTTCTTCGGTTCAGTGAGATATGCTGGATTCTAAACGGAGAAGCTTCTCTGACGCTTTTTCACAGAGATTTTGAAACTGAAATCTCCCATGCTGTTTCCACCATAGGCAGCAATGGGCTTCCCCATAGAACTTGCCAACCTGAATTCCTACAGGCTAGATGTGAGAGGCACATTCTGCTGCTTCCTCCCTTAGAGTTAAACTAGCTTCTGAAAGCTCAACCTCCAGGGAGTCTGTTTGGCAGAGATATAGAACACACTTTTCCAAGCCTGTTGGAAGGCATTTGCAGTTTCATTTCGCGTCTAATTTCCCAAACCAAACTGCTTGCAGCTCTAACTGCCTTCTAACTACCACTTCTTCGGTTCAGTGAGATATGCTGGATTCTAAACGGAGAAGCTTCTCTGACGCTTTTTCACAGAGATTTTGAAACTGAAATCTCCCATGCCGTTTCCACCATAGGCAGCAATGGGCTTCCCCATAGAACTTGCCAACCTGAATTCCTACAGGCTAGATGTGAGAGGCACATTCTGCTGCTTCCTCCCTAAGAGTTAAGCTTGCTTCTGAAAGCTCAACCTCCGGGGAGTCTGTTTGGCAGAGATATAGAACACACTTTTCCAAGCCTGTTGGAAGGCCTTTGCAGTGTCATTTCGCATCTAATTTCCCAAACCAAACTGCTTGCAGCTCTAACTCCCTTCTAACTACCACTTCTTCGGTTCAGTGAGATATGCTGGATTCTAAACGGAGAAGCTTCTCTGACGCTTTTTCACAGAGATTTTGAAACTGAAATTTCCAAACCCGTTTCCAACGAAGGCGCCAATGGGCTACCCCATAGAACTTGCCAACCTGAATTCCTACAGGCTAGATGTGAGAGGCACATTCTGCTGCTTCCTCCCTTAGAGTTAAACTAGCTTCTGAAAGCTCAACCTCCGGGGAGTTTGTTTGGCAGAGATATAGAACACACTTTTCCAAGCCTGTGGGAAGGCATTTGCAGTTTCATTTCGCGTCTAATTTCCCAAACCAAACTGCTTGCAGCTCTAACTCCCTTCTAACTACCACTTCTTCGGTTCAGTGAGATATGCTGGATTCTAAACGGAGAAGCTTCTCTGACGCTTTTTCACAGAGATTTTGAAACTGAAATCTCCCATGCCGTTTCCACCATAGGCAGCAATGGGCTTCCCCATAGAACTTGCCAACCTGAATTCCTACAGGCTAGATGTGAGAGGCACATTCTGCTCCTTCCTCCCTAAGAGTCAAGCTTGCTTCTGATAGCTCAACCTCCGGGGACTCTGTTTGGCACAGATATAGAACACACTTTTCCAAGCCTGTTGGAAGGCTTTTGCAGTGTCATTTCGCATCTAATTTCCCAAACCAAACTGCTTGCAGCTCTAACTCCCTTCTAACTACCACTTCTTCGGTTCAGTGAGATATGCTGGATTCTAAACGGAGAAGCTTCTCTGACGCTTTTTCACAGAGATTTTGAAACTGAAATCTCCCATGCCGTTTCCACCATAGGCAGCAATGGGCTTCCCCATAGAACTTGCCAACCTGAATTCCTAAAGGCTAGATGTGAGAGGCACATTCTGCTGCTTCCTCCCTTAGAGTTAAACTAGCTTCTGAAAGCTCAGCCTCCAGGGAGTCTGTTTGGCAGAGATATAGAACACACTTTTCCAAGCCTGTTGGAAGGCATTTGCAGTTTCATTTCGCGTCTAATTTCCCAAACCAAACTGCTTGCAGCTCTAACTGCCTTCTAACTACCACTTCTTCGGTTCAGTGAGATATGCTGGATTGTAAACGGAGAAGCTTCTCTGACGCTTTTTCACAGAGATTTTGAAACTGAAATCTCCCATGCCGTTTCCACCATAGGCAGCAATGGGCTTCCCCATAGAACTTGCCAACCTGAATTCCTACAGGCTAGATGTGAGAGGCACATTCTGCTGCTTCCTCCCTAAGAGTTAAGCTTGCTTCTGAAAGCTCAACCTCCGGGGAGTCTGTTTGGCAGAGATATAGAACACACTTTTCCAAGCCTGTTGGAAGGCCTTTGCAGTGTCATTTCGCATCTAATTTCCCAAACCAAACTGCTTGCAGCTCTAACTCCCTTCTAACTACCACTTCTTCGGTTCAGTGAGATATGCTGGATTCTAAACGGAGAAGCTTCTCTGACGCTTTTTCACAGAGATTTTGAAACTGAAATTTCCAAACCCGTTTCCAACGAAGGCGCCCATGGGCTTCCCCATAGAACTTGCCAACCTGAATTCCTACAGGCTAGATGTGAGAGGCACATTCTGCTGCTTCCTCCCTTAGAGTTAAACTAGCTTCTGAAAGCTCAACCTCCGGGGAGTTTGTTTGGCAGAGATATAGAACACACGTTTCTAAGCCTGTTGGAAGGTATTTGCAGTTTCATTTCGCGTCTAATTTCCCAAACCAAACTGCTTGCAGCTCTAACTGCCTTCTAACTACCACTTCTTCGGCTCAGTGAGATATGCTGGATTCTAAACGGAGAAGCTTCTCTGACGCTTTTTCACAGAGATTTTGAAACTGAAATCTCCCATGCTGTTTCCACCTTAGGCAGCAATGGGCTTCCCCATAGAACTTGCCAACCTGAATTCCTACAGGCTAGATGTGAGAGGCACATTCTGCTGCTTCCTCCCTTAGAGTTAAACTAGCTTCTGAAAGCTCAACCTCCAGGGAGTCTGTTTGGCAGAGATATAGAACACACTTTTCCAAGCCTGTTGGAAGGCATTTGCAGTTTCATTTCGCGTCTAATTTCCCAAACCAAACTGCTTGCAGCTCTAACTGCCTTCTAACTACCACTTCTTCGGTTCAGTGAGATATGCTGGATTCTAAACGGAGAAGCTTCTCTGACGCTTTTTCACAGAGATTTTGAAACTGAAATCTCCCATGCCGTTTCCACCATAGGCAGCAATGGGCTTCCCCATAGAACTTGCCAACCTGAATTCCTACAGGCTAGATGTGAGAGGCACATTCTGCTGCTTCCTCCCTAAGAGTTAAGCTTGCTTCTGAAAGCTCAACCTCCGGGGAGTCTGTTTGGCAGAGATATAGAACACACTTTTCCAAGCCTGTTGGAAGGCATTTGCAGTTTCATTTCGCGTCTAATTTCCCAAACCAAACTGCTTGCAGCTCTAACTGCCTTCTAACTACCACTTCTTCGGTTCAGTGAGATATGCTGGATTCTAAACGGAGAAGCTTCTCTGACGCTTTTTCACAGAGATTTTGAAACTGAAATCTCCCATGCCGTTTCCACCATAGGCAGCAATGGGCTTCCCCATAGAACTTGCCAACCTGAATTCCTACAGGCTAGATGTGAGAGGCACATTCTGCTGCTTCCTCCCTAAGAGTTAAGCTTGCTTCTGAAAGCTCAACCTCCGGGGACTCTGTTTGGCACAGATATAGAACACACTTTTCCAAGCCTGTTGGAAGGCTTTTGCAGTGTCATTTCGCATCTAATTTCCCAAACCAAACTGCTTGCAGCTCTAACTCCCTTCTAACTACCACTTCTTCGGTTCAGTGAGATATGCTGGATTCTAAACGGAGAAGCTTCTCTGACGCTTTTTCACAGAGATTTTGAAACTGAAATTTCCAAACCCGTTTCCAACGAAGGCGCCAATGGGCTTCCCCATAGAACTTGCCAACCTGAATTCCTACAGGCTAGATGTGAGAGGCACATTCTGCTGCTTCCTCCCTTAGAGTTAAACTAGCTTCTGAAAGCTCAACCTCCGGGGAGTTTGTTTGGCAGAGATATAGAACACACTTTTCCAAGCCTGTTGGAAGGCATTTGCAGTTTCATTTCGCGTCTAATTTCCCAAACCAAACTGCTTGCAGCTCTAACTGCCTTCTAACTACCACTTCTTCGGTTCAGTGAGATATGCTGGATTCTAAACGGAGAAGCTTCTCTGACGCTTTTTCACAGAGATTTTGAAACTGAAATCTCCCATCCTTTTTCCACCATAGGCAGCAATGGGCTTCCCCATAGAACTTGCCAACCTGAATTCCTACAGGCTAGATGTGAGAGGCACATTCTGCTGCTTCCTCCCTTAGAGTTAAACTAGCTTCTGAAAGCTCAACCTCCAGGGAGTCTGTTTGGCAGAGATATAGAACACACTTTTCCAAGCCTGTTGAAAGGCATTTGCAGTTTCATTTCGCGTCTAATTTCCCAAACCAAACTGCTTGCAGCTCTAACTGCCTTCTAACTACCACTTCTTCGGTTCAGTGAGATATGCTGGATTCTAAACGGAGAAGCTTCTCTGACGCTTTTTCACAGAGATTTTGAAACTGAAATCTCCCATGCCGTTTCCACCATAGGCAGCAATGGGCTTCCCCATAGAACTTGCCAACCTGAATTCCTACAGGCTAGATGTGAGAGGCACATTCTGCTGCTTCCTCCCTAAGAGTTAAGCTTGCTTCTGAAAGCTCAACCTCCGGGGAGTCTGTTTGGCAGAGATATAGAACACACTTTTCCAAGCCTGTTGGAAGGCCTTTGCAGTGTCATTTCGCATCTAATTTCCCAAACCAAACTGCTTGCAGCTCTAACTCCCTTCTAACTACCACTTCTTCGGTTCAGTGAGATATGCTGGATTCTAAACGGAGAAGCTTCTCTGACGCTTTTTCACAGAGATTTTGAAACTGAAATTTCCAAACCCGTTTCCAACGAAGGCGCCAATGGGCTACCCCATAGAACTTGCCAACCTGAATTCCTACAGGCTAGATGTGAGAGGCACATTCTGCTGCTTCCTCCCTTAGAGTTAAACTAGCTTCTGAAAGCTCAACCTCCGGGGAGTTTGTTTGGCAGAGATATAGAACACACTTTTCCAAGCCTGTGGGAAGGCATTTGCAGTTTCATTTCGCGTCTAATTTCCCAAACCAAACTGCTTGCAGCTCTAACTCCCTTCTAACTACCACTTCTTCGGTTCAGTGAGATATGCTGGATTCTAAACGGAGAAGCTTCTCTGACGCTTTTTCACAGAGATTTTGAAACTGAAATCTCCCATGCCGTTTCCACCATAGGCAGCAATGGGCTTCCCCATAGAACTTGCCAACCTGAATTCCTACAGGCTAGATGTGAGAGGCACATTCTGCTGCTTCCTCCCTAAGAGTTAAGCTTGCTTCTGAAAGCTCAACCTCCGGGGACTCTGTTTGGCACAGATATAGAACACACTTTTCCAAGCCTGTTGGAAGGCTTTTGCAGTGTCATTTCGCATCTAATTTCCCAAACCAAACTGCTTGCAGCTCTAACTCCCTTCTAACTACCACTTCTTCGGTTCAGTGAGATATGCTGGATTCTAAACGGAGAAGCTTCTCTGACGCTTTTTCACAGAGATTTTGAAACTGAAATTTCCAAACCCGTTTCCAACGAAGGCGCCAATGGGCTTCCCCATAGAACTTGCCAACCTGAATTCCTACAGGCTAGATGTGAGAGGCACATTCTGCTGCTTCCTCCCTTAGAGTTAAACTAGCTTCTGAAAGCTCAACCTCCGGGGAGTTTGTTTGGCAGAGATATAGAACACACTTTTCCAAGCCTGTTGGAAGGTATTTGCAGTTTCATTTCGCGTCTAATTTCCCAAACCAAACTGCTTGCAGCTCTAACTGCCTTCTAACTACCACTTCTTCGGTTCAGTGAGATATGCTGGATTCTAAACGGAGAAGCTTCTCTGACGCTTTTTCACAGAGATTTTGAAACTGAAATCTCCCATGCTGTTTCCACCATAGGCAGCAATGGGCTTCCCCATAGAACTTGCCAACCTGAATTCCTACAGGCTAGATGTGAGAGGCACATTCTGCTGCTTCCTCCCTTAGAGTTAAACTAGCTTCTGAAAGCTCAACCTCCAGGGAGTCTGTTTGGCAGAGATATAGAACACACTTTTCCAAGCCTGTTGAAAGGCATTTGCAGTTTCATTTCGCGTCTAATTTCCCAAACCAAACTGCTTGCAGCTCTAACTGCCTTCTAACTACCACTTCTTCGGTTCAGTGAGATATGCTGGATTCTAAACGGAGAAGCTTCTCTGACGCTTTTTCACAGAGATTTTGAAACTGAAATCTCCCATGCCGTTTCCACCATAGGCAGCAATGGGCTTCCCCATAGAACTTGCCAACCTGAATTCCTACAGGCTAGATGTGAGAGGCACATTCTGCTGCTTCCTCCCTAAGAGTTAAGCTTGCTTCTGAAAGCTCAACCTCCGGGGAGTCTGTTTGGCAGAGATATAGAACACACTTTTCCAAGCCTGTTGGAAGGCCTTTGCAGTGTCATTTCGCATCTAATTTCCCAAACCAAACTGCTTGCAGCTCTAACTCCCTTCTAACTACCACTTCTTCGGTTCAGTGAGATATGCTGGATTCTAAACGGAGAAGCTTCTCTGACGCTTTTTCACAGAGATTTTGAAACTGAAATTTCCAAACCCGTTTCCAACGAAGGCGCCAATGGGCTACCCCATAGAACTTGCCAACCTGAATTCCTACAGGCTAGATGTGAGAGGCACATTCTGCTGCTTCCTCCCTTAGAGTTAAACTAGCTTCTGAAAGCTCAACCTCCGGGGAGTTTGTTTGGCAGAGATATAGAACACACTTTTCCAAGCCTGTGGGAAGGCATTTGCAGTTTCATTTCGCGTCTAATTTCCCAAACCAAACTGCTTGCAGCTCTAACTCCCTTCTAACTACCACTTCTTCGGTTCAGTGAGATATGCTGGATTCTAAACGGAGAAGCTTCTCTGACGCTTTTTCACAGAGATTTTGAAACTGAAATCTCCCATGCCGTTTCCACCATAGGCAGCAATGGGCTTCCCCATAGAACTTGCCAACCTGAATTCCTACAGGCTAGATGTGAGAGGCACATTCTGCTGCTTCCTCCCTAAGAGTTAAGCTTGCTTCTGAAAGCTCAACCTCCGGGGACTCTGTTTGGCACAGATATAGAACACACTTTTCCAAGCCTGTTGGAAGGCTTTTGCAGTGTCATTTCGCATCTAATTTCCCAAACCAAACTGCTTGCAGCTCTAACTCCCTTCTAACTACCACTTCTTCGGTTCAGTGAGATATGCTGGATTCTAAACGGAGAAGCTTCTCTGACGCTTTTTCACAGAGATTTTGAAACTGAAATTTCCAAACCCGTTTCCAACGAAGGCGCCAATGGGCTTCCCCATAGAACTTGCCAACCTGAATTCCTACAGGCTAGATGTGAGAGGCACATTCTGCTGCTTCCTCCCTTAGAGTTAAACTAGCTTCTGAAAGCTCAACCTCCGGGGAGTTTGTTTGGCAGAGATATAGAACACACTTTTCCAAGCCTGTTGGAAGGCATTTGCAGTTTCATTTCGCGTCTAATTTCCCAAACCAAACTGCTTGCAGCTCTAACTGCCTTCTAACTACCACTTCTTCGGTTCAGTGAGATATGCTGGATTCTAAACGGAGAAGCTTCTCTGACGCTTTTTCACAGAGATTTTGAAACTGAAATCTCCCATGCTGTTTCCACCATAGGCAGCAATGGGCTTCCCCATAGAACTTGCCAACCTGAATTCCTACAGGCTAGATGTGAGAGGCACATTCTGCTGCTTCCTCCCTTAGAGTTAAACTAGCTTCTGAAAGCTCAACCTCCAGGGAGTCTGTTTGGAAGAGATATAGAACACACTTTTCCAAGCCTGTTGGAAGGCCTTTGCAGTTTCATTTCGCGTCTAATTTCCCAAACCAAACTGCTTGCAGCTCTAACTGCCTTCTAACTACCACTTCTTCGGTTCAGTGAGATATGCTGGATTCTAAACGGAGAAGCTTCTCTGACGCTTTTTCACAGAGATTTTGAAACTGAAATCTCCCATGCCGTTTCCACCATAGGCAGCAATGGGCTTCCCCATAGAACTTGCCAACCTGAATTCCTACAGGCTAGATGTGAGAGGCACATTCTGCTGCTTCCTCCCTAAGAGTTAAGCTTGCTTCTGAAAGCTCAACCTCCGGGGAGTCTGTTTGGCAGAGATATAGAACACACTTTTCCAAGCCTGTTGGAAGGCATTTGCAGTTTCATTTCGCGTCTAATTTCCCAAACCAAACTGCTTGCAGCTCTAACTGCCTTCTAACTACCACTTCTTCGGTTCAGTGAGATATGCTGGATTCTAAACGGAGAAGCTTCTCTGACGCTTTTTCACAGAGATTTTGAAACTGAAATCTCCCATGCCGTTTCCACCATAGGCAGCAATGGGCTTCCCCATAGAACTTGCCAACCTGAATTCCTACAGGCTAGATGTGAGAGGCACATTCTGCTGCTTCCTCCCTAAGAGTTAAGCTTGCTTCTGAAAGCTCAACCTCCGGGGACTCTGTTTGGCACAGATATAGAACACACTTTTCCAAGCCTGTTGGAAGGCTTTTGCAGTGTCATTTCGCATCTAATTTCCCAAACCAAACTGCTTGCAGCTCTAACTCCCTTCTAACTACCACTTCTTCGGTTCAGTGAGATATGCTGGATTCTAAACGGAGAAGCTTCTCTGACGCTTTTTCACAGAGATTTTGAAACTGAAATTTCCAAACCCGTTTCCAACGAAGGCGCCAATGGGCTTCCCCATAGAACTTGCCAACCTGAATTCCTACAGGCTAGATGTGAGAGGCACATTCTGCTGCTTCCTCCCTTAGAGTTAAACTAGCTTCTGAAAGCTCAACCTCCGGGGAGTTTGTTTGGCAGAGATATAGAACACACTTTTCCAAGCCTGTTGGAAGGCATTTGCAGTTTCATTTCGCGTCTAATTTCCCAAACCAAACTGCTTGCAGCTCTAACTGCCTTCTAACTACCACTTCTTCGGTTCAGTGAGATATGCTGGATTCTAAACGGAGAAGCTTCTCTGACGCTTTTTCACAGAGATTTTGAAACTGAAATCTCCCATGCTGTTTCCACCATAGGCAGCAATGGGCTTCCCCATAGAACTTGCCAACCTGAATTCCTACAGGCTAGATGTGAGAGGCACATTCTGCTGCTTCCTCCCTTAGAGTTAAACTAGCTTCTGAAAGCTCAACCTCCAGGGAGTCTGTTTGGCAGAGATATAGAACACACTTTTCCAAGCCTGTTGGAAGGCATTTGCAGTTTCATTTCGCGTCTAATTTCCCAAACCAAACTGCTTGCAGCTCTAACTGCCTTCTAACTACCACTTCTTCGGTTCAGTGAGATATGCTGGATTCTAAACGGAGAAGCTTCTCTGACGCTTTTTCACAGAGATTTTGAAACTGAAATCTCCCATGCCGTTTCCACCATAGGCAGCAATGGGCTTCCCCATAGAACTTGCCAACCTGAATTCCTACAGGCTAGATGTGAGAGGCACATTCTGCTGCTTCCTCCCTAAGAGTTAAGCTTGCTTCTGAAAGCTCAACCTCCGGGGAGTCTGTTTGGCAGAGATATAGAACACACTTTTCCAAGCCTGTTGGAAGGCCTTTGCAGTGTCATTTCGCATCTAATTTCCCAAACCAAACTGCTTGCAGCTCTAACTCCCTTCTAACTACCACTTCTTCGGTTCAGTGAGATATGCTGGATTCTAAACGGAGAAGCTTCTCTGACGCTTTTTCACAGAGATTTTGAAACTGAAATTTCCAAACCCGTTTCCAACGAAGGCGCCAATGGGCTACCCCATAGAACTTGCCAACCTGAATTCCTACAGGCTAGATGTGAGAGGCACATTCTGCTGCTTCCTCCCTTAGAGTTAAACTAGCTTCTGAAAGCTCAACCTCCGGGGAGTTTGTTTGGCAGAGATATAGAACACACTTTTCCAAGCCTGTGGGAAGGCATTTGCAGTTTCATTTCGCGTCTAATTTCCCAAACCAAACTGCTTGCAGCTCTAACTCCCTTCTAACTACCACTTCTTCGGTTCAGTGAGATATGCTGGATTCTAAACGGAGAAGCTTCTCTGACGCTTTTTCACAGAGATTTTGAAACTGAAATCTCCCATGCCGTTTCCACCATAGGCAGCAATGGGCTTCCCCATAGAACTTGCCAACCTGAATTCCTACAGGCTAGATGTGAGAGGCACATTCTGCTGCTTCCTCCCTAAGAGTTAAGCTTGCTTCTGAAAGCTCAACCTCCGGGGACTCTGTTTGGCACAGATATAGAACACACTTTTCCAAGCCTGTTGGAAGGCTTTTGCAGTGTCATTTCGCATCTAATTTCCCAAACCAAACTGCTTGCAGCTCTAACTCCCTTCTAACTACCACTTCTTCGGTTCAGTGAGATATGCTGGATTCTAAACGGAGAAGCTTCTCTGACGCTTTTTCACAGAGATTTTGAAACTGAAATTTCCAAACCCGTTTCCAACGAAGGCGCCAATGGGCTTCCCCATAGAACTTGCCAACCTGAATTCCTACAGGCTAGATGTGAGAGGCACATTCTGCTGCTTCCTCCCTTAGAGTTAAACTAGCTTCTGAAAGCTCAACCTCCGGGGAGTTTGTTTGGCAGAGATATAGAACACACTTTTCCAAGCCTGTTGGAAGGTATTTGCAGTTTCATTTCGCGTCTAATTTCCCAAACCAAACTGCTTGCAGCTCTAACTGCCTTCTAACTACCACTTCTTCGGTTCAGTGAGATATGCTGGATTCTAAACGGAGAAGCTTCTCTGACGCTTTTTCACAGAGATTTTGAAACTGAAATCTCCCATGCTGTTTCCACCATAGGCAGCAATGGGCTTCCCCATAGAACTTGCCAACCTGAATTCCTACAGGCTAGATGTGAGAGGCACATTCTGCTGCTTCCTCCCTAAGAGTTAAGCTTGCTTCTGAAAGCTCAACCTCCGGGGAGTCTGTTTGGCAGAGATATAGAACACACTTTTCCAAGCCTGTTGGAAGGCCTTTGCAGTGTCATTTCGCATCTAATTTCCCAAACCAAACTGCTTGCAGCTCTAACTCCCTTCTAACTACCACTTCTTCGGTTCAGTGAGATATGCTGGATTCTAAACGGAGAAGCTTCTCTGACGCTTTTTCACAGAGATTTTGAAACTGAAATTTCCAAACCCGTTTCCAACGAAGGCGCCAATGGGCTACCCCATAGAACTTGCCAACCTGAATTCCTACAGGCTAGATGTGAGAGGCACATTCTGCTGCTTCCTCCCTTAGAGTTAAACTAGCTTCTGAAAGCTCAACCTCCGGGGAGTTTGTTTGGCAGAGATATAGAACACACTTTTCCAAGCCTGTGGGAAGGCATTTGCAGTTTCATTTCGCGTCTAATTTCCCAAACCAAACTGCTTGCAGCTCTAACTCCCTTCTAACTACCACTTCTTCGGTTCAGTGAGATATGCTGGATTCTAAACGGAGAAGCTTCTCTGACGCTTTTTCACAGAGATTTTGAAACTGAAATCTCCCATGCCGTTTCCACCATAGGCAGCAATGGGCTTCCCCATAGAACTTGCCAACCTGAATTCCTACAGGCTAGATGTGAGAGGCACATTCTGCTGCTTCCTCCCTAAGAGTTAAGCTTGCTTCTGAAAGCTCAACCTCCGGGGACTCTGTTTGGCACAGATATAGAACACACTTTTCCAAGCCTGTTGGAAGGCTTTTGCAGTGTCATTTCGCATCTAATTTCCCAAACCAAACTGCTTGCAGCTCTAACTCCCTTCTAACTACCACTTCTTCGGTTCAGTGAGATATGCTGGATTCTAAACGGAGAAGCTTCTCTGACGCTTTTTCACAGAGATTTTGAAACTGAAATTTCCAAACCCGTTTCCAACGAAGGCGCCAATGGGCTTCCCCATAGAACTTGCCAACCTGAATTCCTACAGGCTAGATGTGAGAGGCACATTCTGCTGCTTCCTCCCTTAGAGTTAAACTAGCTTCTGAAAGCTCAACCTCCGGGGAGTTTGTTTGGCAGAGATATAGAACACACTTTTCCAAGCCTGTTGGAAGGTATTTGCAGTTTCATTTCGCGTCTAATTTCCCAAACCAAACTGCTTGCAGCTCTAACTGCCTTCTAACTACCACTTCTTCGGTTCAGTGAGATATGCTGGATTCTAAACGGAGAAGCTTCTCTGACGCTTTTTCACAGAGATTTTGAAACTGAAATCTCCCATGCTGTTTCCACCATAGGCAGCAATGGGCTTCCCCATAGAACTTGCCAACCTGAATTCCTACAGGCTAGATGTGAGAGGCACATTCTGCTGCTTCCTCCCTTAGAGTTAAACTAGCTTCTGAAAGCTCAACCTCCAGGGAGTCTGTTTGGAAGAGATATAGAACACACTTTTCCAAGCCTGTTGGAAGGCCTTTGCAGTTTCATTTCGCGTCTAATTTCCCAAACCAAACTGCTTGCAGCTCTAACTGCCTTCTAACTACCACTTCTTCGGTTCAGTGAGATATGCTGGATTCTAAACGGAGAAGCTTCTCTGACGCTTTTTCACAGAGATTTTGAAACTGAAATCTCCCATGCCGTTTCCACCATAGGCAGCAATGGGCTTCCCCATAGAACTTGCCAACCTGAATTCCTACAGGCTAGATGTGAGAGGCACATTCTGCTGCTTCCTCCCTAAGAGTTAAGCTTGCTTCTGAAAGCTCAACCTCCGGGGAGTCTGTTTGGCAGAGATATAGAACACACTTTTCCAAGCCTGTTGGAAGGCATTTGCAGTTTCATTTCGCGTCTAATTTCCCAAACCAAACTGCTTGCAGCTCTAACTGCCTTCTAACTACCACTTCTTCGGTTCAGTGAGATATGCTGGATTCTAAACGGAGAAGCTTCTCTGACGCTTTTTCACAGAGATTTTGAAACTGAAATCTCCCATGCCGTTTCCACCATAGGCAGCAATGGGCTTCCCCATAGAACTTGCCAACCTGAATTCCTACAGGCTAGATGTGAGAGGCACATTCTGCTGCTTCCTCCCTAAGAGTTAAGCTTGCTTCTGAAAGCTCAACCTCCGGGGACTCTGTTTGGCACAGATATAGAACACACTTTTCCAAGCCTGTTGGAAGGCTTTTGCAGTGTCATTTCGCATCTAATTTCCCAAACCAAACTGCTTGCAGCTCTAACTCCCTTCTAACTACCACTTCTTCGGTTCAGTGAGATATGCTGGATTCTAAACGGAGAAGCTTCTCTGACGCTTTTTCACAGAGATTTTGAAACTGAAATTTCCAAACCCGTTTCCAACGAAGGCGCCAATGGGCTTCCCCATAGAACTTGCCAACCTGAATTCCTACAGGCTAGATGTGAGAGGCACATTCTGCTGCTTCCTCCCTTAGAGTTAAACTAGCTTCTGAAAGCTCAACCTCCGGGGAGTTTGTTTGGCAGAGATATAGAACACACTTTTCCAAGCCTGTTGGAAGGCATTTGCAGTTTCATTTCGCGTCTAATTTCCCAAACCAAACTGCTTGCAGCTCTAACTGCCTTCTAACTACCACTTCTTCGGTTCAGTGAGATATGCTGGATTCTAAACGGAGAAGCTTCTCTGACGCTTTTTCACAGAGATTTTGAAACTGAAATCTCCCATGCTGTTTCCACCATAGGCAGCAATGGGCTTCCCCATAGAACTTGCCAACCTGAATTCCTACAGGCTAGATGTGAGAGGCACATTCTGCTGCTTCCTCCCTTAGAGTTAAACTAGCTTCTGAAAGCTCAACCTCCAGGGAGTCTGTTTGGCAGAGATATAGAACACACTTTTCCAAGCCTGTTGGAAGGCATTTGCAGTTTCATTTCGCGTCTAATTTCCCAAACCAAACTGCTTGCAGCTCTAACTGCCTTCTAACTACCACTTCTTCGGTTCAGTGAGATATGCTGGATTCTAAACGGAGAAGCTTCTCTGACGCTTTTTCACAGAGATTTTGAAACTGAAATCTCCCATGCCGTTTCCACCATAGGCAGCAATGGGCTTCCCCATAGAACTTGCCAACCTGAATTCCTACAGGCTAGATGTGAGAGGCACATTCTGCTGCTTCCTCCCTAAGAGTTAAGCTTGCTTCTGAAAGCTCAACCTCCGGGGAGTCTGTTTGGCAGAGATATAGAACACACTTTTCCAAGCCTGTTGGAAGGCCTTTGCAGTGTCATTTCGCATCTAATTTCCCAAACCAAACTGCTTGCAGCTCTAACTCCCTTCTAACTACCACTTCTTCGGTTCAGTGAGATATGCTGGATTCTAAACGGAGAAGCTTCTCTGACGCTTTTTCACAGAGATTTTGAAACTGAAATTTCCAAACCCGTTTCCAACGAAGGCGCCAATGGGCTACCCCATAGAACTTGCCAACCTGAATTCCTACAGGCTAGATGTGAGAGGCACATTCTGCTGCTTCCTCCCTTAGAGTTAAACTAGCTTCTGAAAGCTCAACCTCCGGGGAGTTTGTTTGGCAGAGATATAGAACACACTTTTCCAAGCCTGTGGGAAGGCATTTGCAGTTTCATTTCGCGTCTAATTTCCCAAACCAAACTGCTTGCAGCTCTAACTCCCTTCTAACTACCACTTCTTCGGTTCAGTGAGATATGCTGGATTCTAAACGGAGAAGCTTCTCTGACGCTTTTTCACAGAGATTTTGAAACTGAAATCTCCCATGCCGTTTCCACCATAGGCAGCAATGGGCTTCCCCATAGAACTTGCCAACCTGAATTCCTACAGGCTAGATGTGAGAGGCACATTCTGCTGCTTCCTCCCTAAGAGTTAAGCTTGCTTCTGAAAGCTCAACCTCCGGGGACTCTGTTTGGCACAGATATAGAACACACTTTTCCAAGCCTGTTGGAAGGCTTTTGCAGTGTCATTTCGCATCTAATTTCCCAAACCAAACTGCTTGCAGCTCTAACTCCCTTCTAACTACCACTTCTTCGGTTCAGTGAGATATGCTGGATTCTAAACGGAGAAGCTTCTCTGACGCTTTTTCACAGAGATTTTGAAACTGAAATTTCCAAACCCGTTTCCAACGAAGGCGCCAATGGGCTTCCCCATAGAACTTGCCAACCTGAATTCCTACAGGCTAGATGTGAGAGGCACATTCTGCTGCTTCCTCCCTTAGAGTTAAACTAGCTTCTGAAAGCTCAACCTCCGGGGAGTTTGTTTGGCAGAGATATAGAACACACTTTTCCAAGCCTGTTGGAAGGTATTTGCAGTTTCATTTCGCGTCTAATTTCCCAAACCAAACTGCTTGCAGCTCTAACTGCCTTCTAACTACCACTTCTTCGGTTCAGTGAGATATGCTGGATTCTAAACGGAGAAGCTTCTCTGACGCTTTTTCACAGAGATTTTGAAACTGAAATCTCCCATGCTGTTTCCACCATAGGCAGCAATGGGCTTCCCCATAGAACTTGCCAACCTGAATTCCTACAGGCTAGATGTGAGAGGCACATTCTGCTGCTTCCTCCCTTAGAGTTAAACTAGCTTCTGAAAGCTCAACCTCCAGGGAGTCTGTTTGGAAGAGATATAGAACACACTTTTCCAAGCCTGTTGGAAGGCCTTTGCAGTTTCATTTCGCGTCTAATTTCCCAAACCAAACTGCTTGCAGCTCTAACTGCCTTCTAACTACCACTTCTTCGGTTCAGTGAGATATGCTGGATTCTAAACGGAGAAGCTTCTCTGACGCTTTTTCACAGAGATTTTGAAACTGAAATCTCCCATGCCGTTTCCAACATAGGCAGCAATGGGCTTCCCCATAGAACTTGCCGACCTGAATTCCTACAGGCTAGATGTGAGAGGCACATTCTTCTGCTTCCTCCCTAAGAGTTAAGCTTGCTTCTGAAAGCTCAACCTCCGGGGAGTCTGTTTGGCAGAGATATAGAACACACTTTTCCAAGCCTGTTGGAAGGCCTTTGCAGTGTCATTTCGCATCTAATTTCCCAAACCAAACTGCTTGCAGCTCTAACTCCCTTCTAACTACCACTTCTTCGGTTCAGTGAGATATGCTGGATTCTAAACGGAGAAGCTTCTCTGACGCTTTTTCACAGAGATTTTGAAACTGAAATTTCCAAACCCGTTTCCAACGAAGGCGCCAATGGGCTTCCCCATAGAACTTGCCAACCTGAATTCCTACAGGCTAGATGTGAGAGGCACATTCTGCTGCTTCCTCCCTTAGAGTTAAACTAGCTTCTGAAAGCTCAACCTCCGGGGAGTTTGTTTGGCAGAGATATAGAACACACTTTTCCAAGCCTGTTGGAAGGCATTTGCAGTTTCATTTCGCGTCTAATTTCCCAAACCAAACTGCTTGCAGCTCTAACTCCCTTCTAACTACCACTTCTTCGGTTCAGTGAGATATGCTGGATTCTAAACGGAGAAGCTTCTCTGACGCTTTTTCACAGAGATTTTGAAACTGAAATCTCCCATGCCGTTTCCACCATAGGCAGCAATGGGCTTCCCCATAGAACTTGCCAACCTGAATTCCTACAGGCTAGATGTGAGAGGCACATTCTGCTGCTTCCTCCCTAAGAGTTAAGCTTGCTTCTGAAAGCTCAACCTCCGGGGACTCTGTTTGGCAGAGATATAGAACACACTTTTCCAAGCCTGTTGGAAGGCATTTGCAGTTTCATTTCGCGTCTAATTTCCCAAACCAAACTGCTTGCAGCTCTAACTCCCTTCTAACTACCACTTCTTCGGTTCAGTGAGATATGCTGGATTCTAAACGGAGAAGCTTCTCTGACGCTTTTTCACAGAGATTTTGAAACTGAAATTTCCAAACCCGTTTCCAACGAAGGCGCCAATGGGCTACCCCATAGAACTTGCCAACCTGAATTCCTACAGGCTAGATGTGAGAGGCACATTCTGCTGCTTCCTCCCTTAGAGTTAAACTAGCTTCTGAAAGCTCAACCTCCGGGGAGTTTGTTTGGCAGAGATATAGAACACACTTTTCCAAGCCTGTGGGAAGGCATTTGCAGTTTCATTTCGCGTCTAATTTCCCAAACCAAACTGCTTGCAGCTCTAACTCCCTTCTAACTACCACTTCTTCGGTTCAGTGAGATATGCTGGATTCTAAACGGAGAAGCTTCTCTGACGCTTTTTCACAGAGATTTTGAAACTGAAATCTCCCATGCCGTTTCCACCATAGGCAGCAATGGGCTTCCCCATAGAACTTGCCAACCTGAATTCCTACAGGCTAGATGTGAGAGGCACATTCTGCTGCTTCCTCCCTAAGAGTTAAGCTTGCTTCTGAAAGCTCAACCTCCGGGGACTCTGTTTGGCACAGATATAGAACACACTTTTCCAAGCCTGTTGGAAGGCTTTTGCAGTGTCATTTCGCATCTAATTTCCCAAACCAAACTGCTTGCAGCTCTAACTCCCTTCTAACTACCACTTCTTCGGTTCAGTGAGATATGCTGGATTCTAAACGGAGAAGCTTCTCTGACGCTTTTTCACAGAGATTTTGAAACTGAAATTTCCAAACCCGTTTCCAACGAAGGCGCCAATGGGCTTCCCCATAGAACTTGCCAACCTGAATTCCTACAGGCTAGATGTGAGAGGCACATTCTGCTGCTTCCTCCCTTAGAGTTAAACTAGCTTCTGAAAGCTCAACCTCCGGGGAGTTTGTTTGGCAGAGATATAGAACACACTTTTCCAAGCCTGTTGGAAGGTATTTGCAGTTTCATTTCGCGTCTAATTTCCCAAACCAAACTGCTTGCAGCTCTAACTGCCTTCTAACTACCACTTCTTCGGTTCAGTGAGATATGCTGGATTCTAAACGGAGAAGCTTCTCTGACGCTTTTTCACAGAGATTTTGAAACTGAAATCTCCCATGCTGTTTCCACCATAGGCAGCAATGGGCTTCCCCATAGAACTTGCCAACCTGAATTCCTACAGGCTAGATGTGAGAGGCACATTCTGCTGCTTCCTCCCTTAGAGTTAAACTAGCTTCTGAAAGCTCAACCTCCAGGGAGTCTGTTTGGAAGAGATATAGAACACACTTTTCCAAGCCTGTTGGAAGGCCTTTGCAGTTTCATTTCGCGTCTAATTTCCCAAACCAAACTGCTTGCAGCTCTAACTGCCTTCTAACTACCACTTCTTCGGTTCAGTGAGATATGCTGGATTCTAAACGGAGAAGCTTCTCTGACGCTTTTTCACAGAGATTTTGAAACTGAAATCTCCCATGCCGTTTCCAACATAGGCAGCAATGGGCTTCCCCATAGAACTTGCCGACCTGAATTCCTACAGGCTAGATGTGAGAGGCACATTCTTCTGCTTCCTCCCTAAGAGTTAAGCTTGCTTCTGAAAGCTCAACCTCCGGGGAGTCTGTTTGGCAGAGATATAGAACACACTTTTCCAAGCCTGTTGGAAGGCCTTTGCAGTGTCATTTCGCATCTAATTTCCCAAACCAAACTGCTTGCAGCTCTAACTCCCTTCTAACTACCACTTCTTCGGTTCAGTGAGATATGCTGGATTCTAAACGGAGAAGCTTCTCTGACGCTTTTTCACAGAGATTTTGAAACTGAAATTTCCAAACCCGTTTCCAACGAAGGCGCCAATGGGCTTCCCCATAGAACTTGCCAACCTGAATTCCTACAGGCTAGATGTGAGAGGCACATTCTGCTGCTTCCTCCCTTAGAGTTAAACTAGCTTCTGAAAGCTCAACCTCCGGGGAGTTTGTTTGGCAGAGATATAGAACACACTTTTCCAAGCCTGTTGGAAGGCATTTGCAGTTTCATTTCGCGTCTAATTTCCCAAACCAAACTGCTTGCAGCTCTAACTCCCTTCTAACTACCACTTCTTCGGTTCAGTGAGATATGCTGGATTCTAAACGGAGAAGCTTCTCTGACGCTTTTTCACAGAGATTTTGAAACTGAAATCTCCCATGCCGTTTCCACCATAGGCAGCAATGGGCTTCCCCATAGAACTTGCCAACCTGAATTCCTACAGGCTAGATGTGAGAGGCACATTCTGCTGCTTCCTCCCTAAGAGTTAAGCTTGCTTCTGAAAGCTCAACCTCCGGGGACTCTGTTTGGCAGAGATATAGAACACACTTTTCCAAGCCTGTTGGAAGGCATTTGCAGTTTCATTTCGCGTCTAATTTCCCAAACCAAACTGCTTGCAGCTCTAACTCCCTTCTAACTACCACTTCTTCGGTTCAGTGAGATATGCTGGATTCTAAACGGAGAAGCTGCTCTGACGCTTTTTCACAGAGATTTTGAAACTGAAATCTCCCATGCCGTTTCCACCATAGGCAGCAATGGGCTTCCCCATAGAACTTGCCAACCTGAATTCCTACAGGCTAGATGTGAGAGGCACATTCTGCTGCTTCCTCCCTTAGAGTTAAACTAGCTTCTGAAAGCTCAACCTCCGGGGAGTTTGTTTGGCAGAGATATAGAACACACTTTTCCAAGCCTGTTGGAAGGCATTTGCAGTTTCATTTCGCGTCTAATTTCCCAAACCAAACTGCTTGCAGCTCTAACTCCCTTCTAACTACCACTTCTTCGGTTCAGTGAGATATGCTGGATTCTAAACGGAGAAGCTTCTCTGACGCTTTTTCACAGAGATTTTGAAACTGAAATTTCCAAACCCGTTTCCAACGAAGGCGCCAATGGGCTTCCCCATAGAACTTGCCAACCTGAATTCCTACAGGCTAGATGTGAGAGGCACATTCTGCTGCTTCCTCCCTTAGAGTTAAACTAGCTTCTGAAAGCTCAACCTCCGGGGAGTTTGTTTGGCAGAGATATAGAACACACTTTTCCAAGCCTGTGGGAAGGCATTTGCAGTTTCATTTCGCGTCTAATTTCCCAAACCAAACTGCTTGCAGCTCTAACTGCCTTCTAACTACCACTTCTTCGGTTCAGTGAGATATGCTGGATTCTAAACGGAGAAGCTTCTCTGACGCTTTTTCACAGAGATTTTGAAACTGAAATCTCCCATGCCGTTTCCACCATAGGCAGCAATGGGCTTCCCCATAGAACTTGCCAACCTGAATTCCTACAGGCTAGATGTGAGAGGCACATTCTGCTGCTTCCTCCCTAAGAGTTAAGCTTGCTTCTGAAAGCTCAACCTCCGGGGAGTCTGTTTGGCAGAGATATAGAACACACTTTTCCAAGCCTGTTGGAAGGCATTTGCAGTTTCATTTCGCGTCTAATTTCCCAAACCAAACTGCTTGCAGCTCTAACTGCCTTCTAACTACCACTTCTTCGGTTCAGTGAGATATGCTGGATTCTAAACGGAGAAGCTTCTCTGACGCTTTTTCACAGAGATTTTGAAACTGAAATTTCCAAACCCGTTTCCAACGAAGGCGCCAATGGGCTTCCCCATAGAACTTGCCAACCTGAATTCCTACAGGCTAGATGTGAGAGGCACATTCTGCTGCTTCCTCCCTTAGAGTTAAACTAGCTTCTGAAAGCTCAACCTCCGGGGAGTTTGTTTGGCAGAGATATAGAACACACTTTTCCAAGCCTGTTGGAAGGCATTTGCAGTTTCATTTCGCGTCTAATTTCCCAAACCAAACTGCTTGCAGCTCTACCTGCCTTCTAACTACCACTTCTTCGGTTCAGTGAGATATGCTGGATTCTAAACGGAGAAGCTTCTCTGACGCTTTTTCACAGAGATTTTGAAACTGAAATCTCCCATGCCGTTTCCACCATAGGCAGCAATGGGCTTCCCCATAGAACTTGCCAACCTGAATTCCTACAGGCTAGATGTGAGAGGCACATTCTGCTGCTTCCTCCCTAAGAGTTAAGCTTGCTTCTGAAAGCTCAACCTCCGGGGAGTCTGTTTGGCAGAGATATAGAACACACTTTTCCAAGCCTGTTGGAAGGCCTTTGCAGTGTCATTTCGCATCTAATTTCCCAAACCAAACTGCTTGCAGCTCTAACTCCCTTCTAACTACCACTTCTTCGGTTCAGTGAGATATGCTGGATTCTAAACGGAGAAGCTTCTCTGACGCTTTTTCACAGAGATTTTGAAACTGAAATTTCCAAACCCGTTTCCAACGAAGGCGCCAATGGGCTACCCCATAGAACTTGCCAACCTGAATTCCTACAGGCTAGATGTGAGAGGCACATTCTGCTGCTTCCTCCCTTAGAGTTAAACTAGCTTCTGAAAGCTCAACCTCCGGGGAGTTTGTTTGGCAGAGATATAGAACACACTTTTCCAAGCCTGTGGGAAGGCATTTGCAGTTTCATTTCGTGTCTAATTTCCCAAACCAAACTGCTTGCAGCTCTAACTCCCTTCTAACTACCACTTCTTCGGTTCAGTGAGATATGCTGGATTCTAAACGGAGAAGCTTCTCTGACGCTTTTTCACAGAGATTTTGAAACTGAAATCTCCCATGCCGTTTCCACCATAGGCAGCAATGGGCTTCCCCATAGAACTTGCCAACCTGAATTCCTACAGGCTAGATGTGAGAGGCACATTCTGCTGCTTCCTCCCTAAGAGTTAAGCTTGCTTCTGAAAGCTCAACCTCCGGGGACTCTGTTTGGCACAGATATAGAACACACTTTTCCAAGCCTGTTGGAAGGCTTTTGCAGTGTCATTTCGCATCTAATTTCCCAAACCAAACTGCTTGCAGCTCTAACTCCCTTCTAACTACCACTTCTTCGGTTCAGTGAGATATGCTGGATTCTAAACGGAGAAGCTTCTCTGACGCTTTTTCACAGAGATTTTGAAACTGAAATCTCCCATGCCGTTTCCACCATAGGCAGCAATGGGCTTCCCCATAGAACTTGCCAACCTGAATTCCTAAAGGCTAGATGTGAGAGGCACATTCTGCTGCTTCCTCCCTTAGAGTTAAACTAGCTTCTGAAAGCTCAACCTCCGGGGAGTTTGTTTGGCAGAGATATAGAACACACTTTTCCAAGCCTGTTGGAAGGCATTTGCAGTTTCATTTCGCGTCTAATTTCCCAAACCAAACTGCTTGCAGCTCTAACTGCCTTCTAACTACCACTTCTTCGGTTCAGTGAGATATGCTGGATTCTAAACGGAGAAGCTTCTCTGACGCTTTTTCACAGAGATTTTGAAACTGAAATCTCCCATGCCGTTTCCACCATAGGCAGCAATGGGCTTCCCCATAGAACTTGCCAACCTGAATTCCTACAGGCTAGATGTGAGAGGCACATTCTGCTGCTTCCTCCCTAAGAGTTAAGCTTGCTTGTGAAAGCTCAACCTCCGGGGAGTTTGTTTGGCAGAGATATAGAACACACTTTTCCAAGCCTGTTGGAAGGCATTTGCAGTTTCATTTCGCGTCTAATTTCCCAAACCAAACTGCTTGCAGCTCTAACTCCCTTCTAACTACCACTTCTTCGGTTCAGTGAGATATGCTGGATTCTAAACGGAGAAGCTTCTCTGACGCTTTTTCACAGAGATTTTCAAACTGAAATTTCCAAACCCGTTTCCAACGAAGGCGCCAATGGGCTTCCCCATAGAACTTGCCAACCTGAATTCCTACAGGCTAGATGTGAGAGGCACATTCTGCTGCTTCCTCCCTTAGAGTTAAACTTGCTTCTGAAAGCTCAACCTCCGGGGAGTTTGTTTGGCAGAGATATAGAACACACTTTTCCAAGCCTGTTGGAAGGCATTTGCAGTTTCATTTCGCGTCTAATTTCCCAAACCAAACTGCTTGCAGCTCTAACTCCCTTCTAACTACCACTTCTTCGGTTCAGTGAGATATGCTGGATTCTAAACGGAGAAGCTTCTCTGACGCTTTTTCACAGAGATTTTGAAACTGAAATCTCCCATGCCGTTTCCACCATAGGCAGCAATGGGCTTCCCCATAGAACTTGCCAACCTGAATTCCTACAGGCTAGATGTGAGAGGCACATTCTGCTGCTTCCTCCCTAAGAGTTAAGCTTGCTTCTGAAAGCTCAACCTCCGGGGACTCTGTTTGGCAGAGATATAGAACACACTTTTCCAAGCCTGTTGGAAGGCATTTGCAGTTTCATTTCGCGTCTAATTTCCCAAACCAAACTGCTTGCAGCTCTAACTGCCTTCTAACTACCACTTCTTCGGTTCAGTGAGATATGCTGGATTCTAAACGGAGAAGCTTCTCTGACGCTTTTTCACAGAGATTTTGAAACTGAAATCTCCCATGCTGTTTCCACCATAGCCAGCAATGGGCTTCCCCATAGAACTTGCCAACCTGAATTCCTACAGGCTAGATATGAGAGGCACATTCTGCTGCTTCCTCCCTTAGAGTTAAACTAGCTTCTGAAAGCTCAACCTCCAGGGAGTCTGTTTGGCAGAGATATAGAACACACTTTTCCAAGCCTGTTAGAAGGCATTTGCAGTTTCATTTCGCGTCTAATTTCCCAAACCAAACTGCTTGCAGCTCTAACTGCCTTCTAACTACCATTTCTTCGGTTCAGTGAGATATGCTGGATTCTAAACGGAGAAGCTTCTCTGACGCTTTTTCACAGAGATTTTGAAACTGAAATCTCCCATGCCGTTTCCACCATAGGCAGCAATGGGCTTCCCCATAGAACTTGCCAACCTGAATTCCTACAGGCTAGATGTGAGAGGCACATTCTGCTGCTTCCTCCCTAAGAGTTAAGCTTGCTTGTGAAAGCTCAACCTCCGGGGAGTCTGTTTGGCAGAGATATAGAACACACTTTTCCAAGCTTGTTGGAAGGCCTTTGCAGTGTCATTTCGCATCTAATTTCCCAAACCAAACTGCTTGCAGCTCTAACTCCCTTCTAACTACCACTTCTTCGGTTCAGTGAGATATGCTGGATTCTAAACGGAGAAGCTTCTCTGACGCTTTTTCACAGAGATTTTGAAACTGAAATCTCCCATGCCGTTTCCACCATAGGCAGCAATGGGCTTCCCCATAGAACTTGCCAACCGGAATTCCTACAGGCTAGATGTGAGAGGCACATTCTGCTGCTTCCTCCCTTAGAGTTAAACTTCCTTCTGAAAGCTCAACCTCCGGGGAGTTTGTTTGGCAGAGATATAGAATACACTTTTCCAAGCCTGTTGGAAGGCATTTGCAGTTTCATTTCGCGTCTAATTTCCCAAACCAAACTGCTTGCAGCTCTAACTCCCTTCTAACTACCACTTCTTCGGTTCAGTGAGATATGCTGGATTCTAAACGGAGAAGCTTCTCTGACGCTTTTTCACAGAGATTTTGAAACTGAAATCTCCCATGCCGTTTCCACCATAGGCAGCAATGGGCTTCCCCATAGAACTTGCCAACCTGAATTCCTACAGGCTAGATGTGAGAGGCACATTCTGCTGCTTCCTCCCTTAGAGTTAAACTTGCTTCTGAAAGCTCAACCTCCGGGGAGTTTGTTTGGCAGAGATATAGAACACACTTTTCCAAGCCTGTTGGAAGGCATTTGCAGTTTCATTTCGCGTCTAATTTCCCAAACCAAACTGCTTGCAGCTCTAACTCCCTTCTAACTACCACTTCTTCGGTTCAGTGAGATATGCTGGATTCTAAACGGAGAAGCTTCTCTGACGCTTTTTCACAGAGATTTTGAAACTGAAATCTCCCATGCTGTTTCCACCATAGCCAGCAATGGGCTTCCCCATAGAACTTGCCAACCTGAATTCCTACAGGCTAGATGTGAGAGGCACATTCTGCTGCTTCCTCCCTAAGAGTTAAACTTGCTTCTGAAAGCTCAACCTCCGGGGAGTTTGTTTGGCAGAGATATAGAACACACTTTTCCAAGCCTGTTGGAAGGCATTTGCAGTTTCATTTCGCGTCTAATTTCCCAAACCAAACTGCTTGCAGCTGTAACTCCCTTCTAACTACCACTTCTTCGGTTCAGTGAGATATGCTGGATTCTAAACGGAGAAGCTTCTCTGACGCTTTTTCACAGAGATTTTGAAACTGAAATCTCCCATGCCGTTTCCACCATAGGCAGCAATGGGCTTCCCCATAGAACTTGCCAACCTGAATTCCTACAGGCTAGATGTGAGAGGCACATTCTGCTGCTTCCTCCCTTAGAGTTAAACTTGCTTCTGAAAGCTCAACCTCCGGGGAGTTTGTTTGGCAGAGATATAGAACACACTTTTCCAAGCCTGTTGGAAGGCATTTGCAGTTTCATTTCGCGTCTAATTTCCCAAACCAAACTGCTTGCAGCTCTAACTCCCTTCTAACTACCACTTCTTCGGTTCAGTGAGATATGCTGGATTCTAAACGGAGAAGCTTCTCTGACGCTTTTTCACAGAGATTTTGAAACTGAAATCTCCCATGCTCTTTCCACCATAGCCAGCAATGGGCTTCCCCATAGAACTTGCCAACCTGAATTCCTACAGGCTAGATGTGAGAGGCACATTCTGCTGCTTCCTCCCTTAGAGTTAAACTAGCTTCTGAAAGCTCAACCTCCAGGGAGTCTGTTTGGCAGAGATATAGAACACACTTTTCCAAGCCTGTTGGAAGGCATTTGCAGTTTCATTTCGCGTCTAATTTCCCAAACCAAACTGCTTGCAGCTCTAACTGCCTTCTAACTACCACTTCTTCGGTTCAGTGAGATATGCTGGATTGTAAACGGAGAAGCTTCTCTGACGCTTTTTCACAGAGATTTTGAAACTGAAATCTCCCATGCCGTTTCCACCAATGGCAGCAATGGGCTACCCCATAGAACTTGCCAACCTGAATTCCTACAGGCTAGATGTGAGAGGCACATTCTGCTGCTTCCTCCCTAAGAGTTAAGCTTGCTTCTGAAAGCTCAACCTCCGGGGAGTCTGTTTGGCAGAGATATAGAACACACTTTTCCAAGCCTGTTGGAAGGCCTTTGCAGTGTCATTTCGCATCTAATTTCCCAAACCAAACTGCTTGCAGCTCTAACTCCCTTCTAACTACCACTTCTTCGGTTCAGTGAGATATGCTGGATTCTAAACGGAGAAGCTTCTCTGACGCTTTTTCACAGAGATTTTGAAACTGAAATTTCCAAACCCGTTTCCAACGAAGGCGCCAATGGGCTTCCCCATAGAACTTGCCAACCTGAATTCCTACAGGCTAGATGTGAGAGGCACATTCTGCTGCTTCCTCCCTTAGAGTTAAACTAGCTTCTGAAAGCTCAACCTCCGGGGAGTTTGTTTGGCAGAGATATAGAACACACTTATCCAAGCCTGTTGGAAGGCATTTGCAGTTTCATTTCGCGTCTAATTTCCCAAACCAAACTGCTTGCAGCTCTAACTCCCTTCTAACTACCACTTCTTCGGTTCAGTGAGATATGCTGGATTCTAAACGGAGAAGCTTCTCTGACGCTTTTTCACAGAGATTTTGAAACTGAAATCTCCCATGCCGTTTCCACCATAGGCAGCAATGCGCTTCCCCATAGAACTTGCCAACCTGAATTCCTACAGGCTAGATGTGAGAGGCACATTCTGCTGCTTCCTCCCTAAGAGTTAAGCTTGCTTCTGAAAGCTCAACCTCCGGGGAGTCTGTTTGGCAGAGATATAGAACACACTTTTCCAAGCCTGTTGGAAGGCCTTTGCAGTGTCATTTCGCATCTAATTTCCCAAACCAAACTGCTTGCAGCTCTAACTCCCTTCTAACTACCACTTCTTCGGTTCAGTGAGATATGCTGGATTCTAAACGGAGAAGCTTCTCTGACGCTTTTTCACAGAGATTTTGAAACTGAAATTTCCAAACCCGTTTCCAACGAAGGCGCCAATGGGCTACCCCATAGAACTTGCCAACCTGAATTCCTACAGGCTAGATGTGAGAGGCACATTCTGCTGCTTCCTCCCTTAGAGTTAAACTAGCTTCTGAAAGCTCAACCTCCAGGGAGTCTGTTTGGCAGAGATATAGAACACACTTTTCCAAGCCTGTTGGAAGGCATTTGCAGTTTCATTTCGCGTCTAATTTCCCAAACCAAACTGCTTGCAGCTCTAACTGCCTTCTAACTACCACTTCTTCGGTTCAGTGAGATATGCTGGATTCTAAACGGAGAAGCTTCTCTGACGCTTTTTCACAGAGATTTTGAAACTGAAATCTCCCATGCCGTTTCCACCATAGGCAGCAATGGGCTTCCCCATAGAACTTGCCAACCTGAATTCCTACAGGCTAGATGTGAGAGGCACATTCTGCTGCTTCCTCCCTAAGAGTTAAGCTTGCTTCTGAAAGCTCAACCTCCGGGGACTCTGTTTGGCACAGATATAGAACACACTTTTCCAAGCCTGTTGGAAGGCTTTTGCAGTGTCATTTCGCATCTCATTTCCCAAACCAAACTGCTTGCAGCTCTAACTCCCTTCTAACTACCACTTCTTCGGTTCAGTGAGATATGCTGGATTCTAAACGGAGAAGCTTCTCTGACGCTTTTTCACAGAGATTTTGAAACTGAAATCTCCCATGCCGTTTCCACCATAGGCAGCAATGGGCTTCCCCATAGAACTTGCCAACCTGAATTCCTAAAGGCTAGATGTGAGAGGCACATTCTGCTGCTTCCTCCCTTAGAGTTAAACTAGCTTCTGAAAGCTCAACCTCCGGGGAGTTTGTTTGGCAGAGATATAGAACACACTTTTCCAAGCCTGTTGGAAGGCATTTGCAGTTTCATTTCGCGTCTAATTTCCCAAACCAAACTGCTTGCAGCTCTAACTCCCTTCTAACTACCACTTCTTCGGTTCAGTGAGATATGCTGGATTCTAAACGGAGAAGCTTCTCTGACGCTTTTTCACAGAGATTTTGAAACTGAAATTTCCAAACCCGTTTCCAACGAAGGCGCCAATGGGCTACCCCATAGAACTTGCCAACCTGAATTCCTACAGGCTAGATGTGAGAGGCACATTCTGCTGCTTCCTCCCTTAGAGTTAAACTAGCTTCTGAAAGCTCAACCTCCAGGGAGTCTGTTTGGCAGAGATATAGAACACACTTTTCCAAGCCTGTTGGAAGGCATTTGCAGTTTCATTTCGCGTCTAATTTCCCAAACCAAACTGCTTGCAGCTCTAACTGCCTTCTAACTACCACTTCTTCGGTTCAGTGAGATATGCTGGATTCTAAACGGAGAAGCTTCTCTGACGCTTTTTCACAGAGATTTTGAAACTGAAATCTCCCATGCCGTTTCCACCATAGGCAGCAATGGGCTTCCCCATAGAACTTGCCAACCTGAATTCCTAAAGCCTAGATGTGAGAGGCACATTCTGTTGCTTCCTCCCTTAGAGTTAAACTAGCTTCTGAAAGCTCAACCTCCGGGGAGTTTGTTTGGCAGAGATATAGAACACACTTTTCCAAGCCTGTTGGAAGGCATTTGCAGTTTCATTTCGCGTCTAATTTCCCAAACCAAACTGCTTGCAGCTCTACCTGCCTTCTAACTACCACTTCTTCGGTTCAGTGAGATATGCTGGATTCTAAACGGAGAAGCTTCTCTGACGCTTTTTCACAGAGATTTTGAAACTGAAATCTCCCATGCCGTTTCCACCATAGGCAGCAATGGGCTTCCCCATAGAACTTGCCAACCTGAATTCCTACAGGCTAGATGTGAGAGGCACATTCTGCTGCTTCCTCCCTAAGAGTTAAGCTTGCTTGTGAAAGCTCAACCTCCGGGGAGTTTGTTTGGCAGAGATATAGAACATACTTTTCCAAGCCTGTTGGAAGGCATTTGCAGTTTCTTTTCGCGTCTAATTTCCCAAACCAAACTGCTTGCAGCTCTAACTCCCTTCTAACTACCACTTCTTCGGTTCAGTGAGATATGCTGGATTCTAAACGGAGAAGCTTCTCTGACGCTTTTTCACAGAGATTTTCAAACTGAAATTTCCAAACCCGTTTCCAACGAAGGCGCCAATGGGCTTCCCCATAGAACTTGCCAACCTGAATTCCTACAGGCTAGATGTGAGAGGCACATTCTGCTGCTTCCTCCCTTAGAGTTAAACTAGCTTCTGAAAGCTCAACCTCCGGGGAGTTTGTTTGGCAGAGATATAGAACACACTTTTCCAAGCCTGTGGGAAGGCATTTGCAGTTTCATTTCGCGTCTAATTTCCCAAACCAAACTGCTTGCAGCTCTAACTCCCTTCTAACTACCACTTCTTCGGTTCAGTGAGATATGCTGGATTCTAAACGGAGAAGCTTCTCTGACGCTTTTTCACAGAGATTTTGAAACTGAAATCTCCCATGCCGTTTCCACCATAGGCAGCAATGGGCTTCCCCATAGAACTTGCCAACCTGAATTCCTAAAGCCTAGATGTGAGAGGCACATTCTGTTGCTTCCTCCCTTAGAGTTAAACTAGCTTCTGAAAGCTCAACCTCCGGGGAGTTTGTTTGGCAGAGATATAGAACACACTTTTCCAAGCCTGTTGGAAGGCATTTGCAGTTTCATTTCGCGTCTAATTTCCCAAACCAAACTGCTTGCAGCTCTACCTGCCTTCTAACTACCACTTCTTCGGTTCAGTGAGATATGCTGGATTCTAAACGGAGAAGCTTCTCTGACGCTTTTTCACAGAGATTTTGAAACTGAAATCTCCCATGCCGTTTCCACCATAGGCAGCAATGGGCTTCCCCATAGAACTTGCCAACCTGAATTCCTACAGGCTAGATGTGAGAGGCACATTCTGCTGCTTCCTCCCTTAGAGTTAAACTAGCTTCTGAAAGCTCAACCTCCGGGGAGTTTGTTTGGCAGAGATATAGAACACACTTTTCCAAGCCTGTTGGAAGGCATTTGCAGTTTCATTTCGCGTCTAATTTCCCAAACCAAACTGCTTGCAGCTCTAACTGCCTTCTAACTACCACTTCTTCGGTTCAGTGAGATATGCTGGATTCTAAACGGAGAAGCTTCTCTGACGCTTTTTCACAGAGATTTTGAAACTGAAATTTCCAAACCCGTTTCCAACGAAGGCGCCAATGGGATTCCCCATAGAACTTGCCAACCTGAATTCCTACAGGCTAGATGTGAGAGGCACATTCTGCTGCTTCCTCCCTTAGAGTTAAACTAGCTTCTGAAAGCTCAACCTCCGGGGAGTTTGTTTGGCAGAGATATAGAACACACTTTTCCAAGCCTGTTGGAAGGCATTTGCAGTTTCATTTCGCGTCTAATTTCCCAAACCAAACTGCTTGCAGCTCTAACTGCCTTCTAACTACCACTTCTTCGGTTCAGTGAGATATGCTGGATTCTAAACGGAGAAGCTTCTCTGACGCTTTTTCACAGAGATTTTGAAACTGAAATCTCCCATGCTGTTTCCACCATAGGCAGCAATGGGCTTCCCCATAGAACTTGCCAACCTGAATTCCTACAGGCTAGATGTGAGAGGCACATTCTGCTGCTTCCTCCCTTAGAGTTAAACTAGCTTCTGAAAGCTCAACCTCCAGGGAGTCTGTTTGGCAGAGATATAGAACACACTTTTCCAAGCCTGTTGGAAGGCATTTGCAGTTTCATTTCGCGTCTAATTTCCCAAACCAAACTGCTTGCAGCTCTAACTGCCTTCTAACTACCACTTCTTCGGTTCAGTGAGATATGCTGGATTCTAAACGGAGAAGCTTCTCTGACGCTTTTTCACAGAGATTTTGAAACTGAAATCTCCCATGCCGTTTCCACCATAGGCAGCAATGGGCTTCCCCATAGAACTTGCCAACCTGAATTCCTACAGGCTAGATGTGAGAGGCACATTCTGCTGCTTCCTCCCTAAGAGTTAAGCTTGCTTCTGAAAGCTCAACCTCCGGGGAGTCTGTTTGGCAGAGATATAGAACACACTTTTCCAAGCCTGTTGGAAGGCCTTTGCAGTGTCATTTCGCATCTAATTTCCCAAACCAAACTGCTTGCAGCTCTAACTCCCTTCTAACTACCACTTCTTCGGTTCAGTGAGATATGCTGGATTCTAAACGGAGAAGCTTCTCTGACGCTTTTTCACAGAGATTTTGAAACTGAAATTTCCAAACCCGTTTCCAACGAAGGCGCCAATGGGCTACCCCATAGAACTTGCCAACCTGAATTCCTACAGGCTAGATGTGAGAGGCACATTCTGCTGCTTCCTCCCTTAGAGTTAAACTAGCTTCTGAAAGCTCAACCTCCGGGGAGTTTGTTTGGCAGAGATATAGAACACACTTTTCCAAGCCTGTGGGAAGGCATTTGCAGTTTCATTTCGCGTCTAATTTCCCAAACCAAACTGCTTGCAGCTCTAACTCCCTTCTAACTACCACTTCTTCGGTTCAGTGAGATATGCTGGATTCTAAACGGAGAAGCTTCTCTGACGCTTTTTCACAGAGATTTTGAAACTGAAATCTCCCATGCCGTTTCCACCATAGGCAGCAATGGGCTTCCCCATAGAACTTGCCAACCTGAATTCCTACAGGCTAGATGTGAGAGGCACATTCTGCTGCTTCCTCCCTTAGAGTTAAACTTGCTTCTGAAAGCTCAACCTCCGGGGAGTTTGTTTGGCAGAGATATAGAACACACTTTTCCAAGCCTGTTGGAAGGCATTTGCAGTTTCATTTCGCGTCTAATTTCCCAAACCAAACTGCTTGCAGCTCTAACTCCCTTCTAACTACCACTTCTTCGGTTCAGTGAGATATGCTGGATTCTAAACGGAGAAGCTTCTCTGACGCTTTTTCACAGAGATTTTGAAACTGAAATCTCCCATGCTGTTTCCACCATAGCCAGCAATGGGCTTCCCCATAGAACTTGCCAACCTGAATTCCTACAGGCTAGATGTGAGAGGCACATTCTGCTGCTTCCTCCCTTAGAGATAAACTAGCTTCTGAAAGCTCAACCTCCGGGGAGTTTGTTTGGCAGAGATATAGAACACACTTTTCCAAGTCTGTTGGAAGGCATTTGCAGTTTCATTTCGCGTCTAATTTCCCAAACCAAACTGCTTGCAGCTCTAACTCCCTTCTAACTACCACTTCTTCGGTTCAGTGAGATATGCTGGATTCTAAACGGAGAAGCTTCTCTGACGCTTTTTCACAGAGATTTTGAAACTGAAATCTCCCATGCCGTTTCCACCATAGGCAGCAATGGGCTTCCCCATAGAACTTGCCAACCTGAATTCCTACAGGCTAGATGTGAGAGGCACATTCTGCTGCTTCCTCCCTAAGAGTTAAGCTTGCTTCTGAAAGCTCAACCTCCGGGGAGTCTGTTTGGCAGAGATATAGAACACACTTTTCCAAGCCTGTTTGAAGGCCTTTGCAGTGTCATTTCGCATCTAATTTCCCAAACCAAACTGCTTGCAGCTCTAACTCCCTTCTAACTACCACTTCTTCGGTTCAGTGAGATATGCTGGATTCTAAACGGAGAAGCTTCTCTGACGCTTTTTCACAGAGATTTTGAAACTGAAATTTCCAAACCCGTTTCCAACGAAGGCGCCAATGGGCTACCCCATAGAACTTGCCAACCTGAATTCCTACAGGCTAGATGTGAGAGGCACATTCTGCTGCTTCCTCCCTTAGAGTTAAACTAGCTTCTGAAAGCTCAACCTCCAGGGAGTCTGTTTGGCAGAGATATAGAACACACTTTTCCAAGCCTGTTGGAAGGCATTTGCAGTTTCATTTCGCGTCTAATTTCCCAAACCAAACTGCTTGCAGCTCTAACTGCCTTCTAACTACCACTTCTTCGGTTCAGTGAGATATGCTGGATTCTAAACGGAGAAGCTTCTCTGACGCTTTTTCACAGAGATTTTGAAACTGAAATCTCCCATGCCGTTTCCACCATAGGCAGCAATGGGCTTCCCCATAGAACTTGCCAACCTGAATTCCTACAGGCTAGATGTGAGAGGCACATTCTGCTGCTTCCTCCCTTAGAGTTAAACTAGCTTCTGAAAGCTCAACCTCCGGGGAGTTTGTTTGGCAGAGATATAGAACACACTTTTCCAAGCCTGTTGGAAGGCATTTGCAGTTTCATTTCGCGTCTAATTTCCCAAACCAAACTGCTTGCAGCTCTAACTGCCTTCTAACTACCACTTCTTCGGTTCAGTGAGATATGCTATATTCTAAACGGAGAAGCTTCTCTGACGCTTTTTCACAGAGATTTTGAAACTGAAATCTCCCATGCCGTTTCCACCATAGGCAGCAATGGGCTTCCCCATAGAACTTGCCAACCTGAATTCCTACAGGCTAGATGTGAGAGGCACATTCTGCTGCTTCCTCCCTAAGAGTTAAGCTTGCTTCTGAAAGCTCAACCTCCGGGGAGTCTGTTTGGCAGAGATATAGAACACACTTTTCCAAGCCTGTTGGAAGGCATTTGCAGTTTCATTTCGCGTCTAATTTCCCAAACCAAACTGCTTGCAGCTCTAACTCCCTTCTAACTACCACTTCTTCGGTTCAGTGAGATATGCTGGATTCTAAACGGAGAAGCTTCTCTGACGCTTTTTCACAGAGATTTTGAAACTGAAATCTCCCATGCCGTTTCCACCATAGGCAGCAATGGGCTTCCCCATAGAACTTGCCAACCTGAATTCCTACAGGCTAGATGTGAGAGGCACATTCTGCTGCTTCCTCCCTAAGAGTTAAGCTTGCTTCTGAAAGCTCAACCTCCGGGGAGTCTGTTTGGCAGAGATATAGAACACACTTTTCCAAGCCTGTTGGAAGGCCTTTGCAGTGTCATTTCGCATCTAATTTCCCAAACCAAACTGCTTGCAGCTCTAACTCCCTTCTAACTACCACTTCTTCGGTTCAGTGAGATATGCTGGATTCTAAACGGAGAAGCTTCTCTGACGCTTTTTCACAGAGATTTTGAAACTGAAATTTCCAAACCCGTTTCCAACGAAGGCGCCAATGGGCTACCCCATAGAACTTGCCAACCTGAATTCCTACAGGCTAGATGTGAGAGGCACATTCTGCTGCTTCCTCCCTTAGAGTTAAACTAGCTTCTGAAAGCTCAACCTCCGGGGAGTTTGTTTGGCAGAGATATAGAACACACTTTTCCAAGCCTGTGGGAAGGCATTTGCAATTTCATTTCGCGTCTAATTTCCCAAACCAAACTGCTTGCAGCTCTAACTCCCTTCTAACTACCACTTCTTCGGTTCAGTGAGATATGCTGGATTCTAAACGGAGAAGCTTCTCTGACGCTTTTTCACAGAGATTTTGAAACTGAAATCTCCCATGCCGTTTCCACCATAGGCAGCAATGGGCTTCCCCATAGAACTTGCCAACCTGAATTCCTACAGGCTAGATGTGAGAGGCACATTCTGCTGCTTCCTCCCTTAGAGTTAAACTTGCTTCTGAAAGCTCAACCTCCGGGGAGTTTGTTTGGCAGAGATATAGAACACACTTTTCCAAGCCTGTTGGAAGGCATTTGCAGTTTCATTTCGCGTCTAATTTCCCAAACCAAACTGCTTGCAGCTCTAACTCCCTTCTAACTACCACTTCTTCGGTTCAGTGAGATATGCTGGATTCTAAACGGAGAAGCTTCTCTGACGCTTTTTCACAGAGATTTTGAAACTGAAATCTCCCATGCTGTTTCCACCATAGCCAGCAATGGGCTTCCCCATAGAACTTGCCAACCTGAATTCCTACAGGCTAGATGTGAGAGGCACATTCTGCTGCTTCCTCCCTAAGAGTTAAACTTGCTTCTGAAAGCTCAACCTCCGGGGAGTTTGTTTGGCAGAGATATAGAACACACTTTTCCAAGCCTGTTGGAAGGCATTTGCAGTTTCATTTCGCGTCTAATTTCCCAAACCAAACTGCTTGCAGCTGTAACTCCCTTCTAACTACCACTTCTTCGGTTCAGTGAGATATGCTGGATTCTAAACGGAGAAGCTTCTCTGACGCTTTTTCACAGAGATTTTCAAACTGAAATCTCCCATGCCGTTTCCACCATAGGCAGCAATGGGCTTCCCCATAGAACTTGCCAACCTGAATTCCTACAGGCTAGATGTGAGAGGCACATTCTGCTGCTTCCTCCCTTACAGTTAAACTTGCTTCTGAAAGCTCAACCTCCGGGGAGTTTGTTTGGCAGAGATATAGAACACACTTTTCCAAGCCTGTTGGAAGGCATTTGCAGTTTCATTTCGCGTCTAATTTCCCAAACCAAACTGCTTGCAGCTCTAACTCCCTTCTAACTACCACTTCTTCGGTTCAGTGAGATATGCTGGATTCTAAACGGAGAAGCTTCTCTGACGCTTTTTCACAGAGATTTTGAAACTGAAATCTCCCATGCTGTTTCCACCATAGCCAGCAATGGGCTTCCCCATAGAACTTGCCAACCTGAATTCCTACAGGCTAGATGTGAGAGGCACATTCTGCTGCTTCCTCCCTTAGAGTTAAACTAGCTTCTGAAAGCTCAACCTCCAGGGAGTCTGTTTGGCAGAGATATAGAACACACTTTTCCAAGCCTGTTGGAAGGCATTTGCAGTTTCATTTCGCGTCTAATTTCCCAAACCAAACTGCTTGCAGCTCTAACTGCCTTCTAACTACCACTTCTTCGGTTCAGTGAGATATGCTGGATTGTAAACGGAGAAGCTTCTCTGACGCTTTTTCACAGAGATTTTGAAACTGAAATCTCCCATGCCGTTTCCACCATAGGCAGCAATGGGCTTCCCCATAGAACTTGCCAACCTGAATTCCTACAGGCTAGATGTGAGAGGCACATTCTGCTGCTTCCTCCCTAAGAGTTAAGCTTGCTTCTGAAATCTCAACCTCCGGGGAGTCTGTTTGGCAGAGATATAGAACACACTTTTCCAAGCCTGTTGGAAGGCCTTTGCAGTGTCATTTCGCATCTAATTTCCCAAACCAAACTGCTTGCAGCTCTAACTCCCTTCTAACTACCACTTCTTCGGTTCAGTGAGATATGCTGGATTCTAAACGGAGAAGCTTCTCTGACGCTTTTTCACAGAGATTTTGAAACTGAAATTTCCAAACCCGTTTCCAACGAAGGCGCCAATGGGCTTCCCCATAGAACTTGCCAACCTGAATTCCTACAGGCTAGATGTGAGAGGCACATTCTGCTGCTTCCTCCCTTAGAGTTAAACTAGCTTCTGAAAGCTCAACCTCCGGGGAGTTTGTTTGGCAGAGATATAGAACACACTTTTCCAAGCCTGTTGGAAGGCATTTGCAGTTTCATTTCGCGTCTAATTTCCCAAACCAAACTGCTTGCAGCTCTAACTGCCTTCTAACTACCACTTCTTCGGTTCAGTGAGATATGCTGGATTCTAAACGGAGAAGCTTCTCTGACGCTTTTTCACAGAGATTTTGAAACTGAAATCTCCCATGCCGTTTCCACCATAGGCAGCAATGGGCTTCCCCATAGAACTTGCCAACCTGAATTCCTACAGGCTAGATGTGAGAGGCACATTCTGCTGCTTCCTCCCTAAGAGTTAAGCTTGCTTCTGAAAGCTCAACCTCCGGGGAGTCTGTTTGGCAGAGATATAGAACACACTTTTCCAAGCCTGTTGGAAGGCCTTTGCAGTGTCATTTCGCATCTAATTTCCCAAACCAAACTGCTTGCAGCTCTAACTCCCTTCTAACTACCACTTCTTCGGTTCAGTGAGATATGCTGGATTCTAAACGGAGAAGCTTCTCTGACGCTTTTTCACAGAGATTTTGAAACTGAAATTTCCAAACCCGTTTCCAACGAAGGCGCCAATGGGCTACCCCATAGAACTTGCCAACCTGAATTCCTACAGGCTAGATGTGAGAGGCACATTCTGCTGCTTCCTCCCTTAGAGTTAAACTAGCTTCTGAAAGCTCAACCTCTGGGGAGTTTGTTTGGCAGAGATATAGAACACACTTTTCCAAGCCTGTGGGAAGGCATTTGCAGTTTCATTTCGCGTCTAATTTCCCAAACCAAACTGCTTGCAGCTCTAACTCCCTTCTAACTACCACTTCTTTGGTTCAGTGAGATATGCTGGATTCTAAACGGAGAAGCTTCTCTGACGCTTTTTCACAGAGATTTTGAAACTGAAATCTCCCATGCCGTTTCCACCATAGGCAGCAATGGGCTTCCCCATAGAACTTGCCAACCTGAATTCCTACAGGCTAGATGTGAGAGGCACATTCTGCTGCTTCCTCCCTAAGAGTTAAGCTTGCTTCTGAAAGCTCAACCTCCGGGGACTCTGTTTGGCACAGATATAGAACACACTTTTCCAAGCCTGTTGGAAGGCTTTTGCAGTGTCATTTCGCATCTAATTTCCCAAACCAAACTGCTTGCAACTCTAACTCCCTTCTAACTACCACTTCTTCGGTTCAGTGAGATATGCTGGATTCTAAACGGAGAAGCTTCTCTGACGCTTTTTCACAGAGATTTTGAAACTGAAATCTCCCATGCCGTTTCCACCATAGGCAGCAATGGGCTTCCCCATAGAACTTGCCAACCTGAATTCCTAAAGGCTAGATGTGAGAGGCACATTCTGCTGCTTCCTCCCTTAGAGTTAAACTAGCTTCTGAAAGCTCAACCTCCAGGGAGTCTGTTTGGCAGAGATATAGAACACACTTTTCCAAGCCTGTTGGAAGGCATTTGCAGTTTCATTTCGCGTCTAATTTCCCAAACCAAACTGCTTGCAGCTCTAACTGCCTTCTAACTACCACTTCTTCGGTTCAGTGAGATATGCTGGATTGTAAACGGAGAAGCTTCTCTGACGCTTTTTCACAGAGATTTTGAAACTGAAATCTCCCATGCCGTTTCCACCATAGGCAGCAATGGGCTTCCCCATAGAACTTGCCAACCTGAATTCCTACAGGCTAGATGTGAGAGGCACATTCTGCTGCTTCCTCCCTAAGAGTTAAGCTTGCTTCTGAAAGCTCAACCTCCGGGGAGTCTGTTTGGCAGAGATATAGAACACACTTTTCCAAGCCTGTTGGAAGGCCTTTGCAGTGTCATTTCGCATCTAATTTCCCAAACCAAACTGCTTGCAGCTCTAACTCCCTTCTAACTACCACTTCTTCGGTTCAGTGAGATATGCTGGATTCTAAACGGAGAAGCTTCTCTGACGCTTTTTCACAGAGATTTTGAAACTGAAATTTCCAAACCCGTTTCCAACGAAGGCGCCAATGGGCTACCCCATAGAACTTGCCAACCTGAATTCCTAAAGGCTAGATGTGAGAGGCACATTCTGCTGCTTCCTCCCTTAGAGTTAAACTAGCTTCTGAAAGCTCAACCTCCGGGGAGTTTGTTTGGCAGAGACATAGAACACACTTTTCCAAGCCTGTGGGAAGGCATTTGCAGATTCATTTCGCGTCTAATTTCCCAAACCAAACTGCTTGCAGCTCTAACTCCCTTCTAACTACCACTTCTTCGGTTCAGTGAGATATGCTGGATTCTAAACGGAGAAGCTTCTCTGACGCTTTTTCACAGAGATTTTGAAACTGAAATCTCCCATGCCGTTTCCACCATAGGCAGCAATGGGCTTCCCCATAGAACTTGCCAACCTGAATTCCTACAGGCTAGATGTGAGAGGCACATTCTGCTCCTTCCTCCCTAAGAGTCAAGCTTGCTTCTGAAGCTCAACCTCCGGGGACTCTGTTTGGCACAGATATAGAACACACTTTTCCAAGCCTGTTGGAAGGCTTTTGCAGTGTCATTTCGCATCTAATTTCCCAAACCAAACTGCTTGCAGCTCTAACTCCCTTCTAACTACCACTTCTTCGGTTCAGTGAGATATGCTGGATTCTAAACGGAGAAGCTTCTCTGACGCTTTTTCACAGAGATTTTGAAACTGAAATTTCCAAACCCGTTTCCAACGAAGGCGCCAATGGGCTTCCCCATAGAACTTGCCAACCTGAATTCCTACAGGCTAGATGTGAGAGGCACATTCTGCTGCTTCCTCCCTTAGAGTTAAACTAGCTTCTGAAAGCTCAACCTCCGGGGAGTTTGTTTGGCAGAGATATAGAACACACTTTTCCAAGCCTGTTGGAAGGCATTTGCAGTTTCATTTCGCGTCTAATTTCCCAAACCAAACTGCTTGCAGCTCTAACTGCCTTCTAACTACCACTTCTTCGGTTCAGTGAGATATGCTGGATTCTAAACGGAGAAGCTTCTCTGACGCTTTTTCACAGAGATTTTGAAACTGAAATCTCCCATGCTGTTTCCACCATAGGCAGCAATGGGCTTCCCCATAGAACTTGCCAACCTGAATTCCTACAGGCTAGATGTGAGAGGCACATTCTGCTGCTTCCTCCCTTAGAGTTAAACTAGCTTCTGAAAGCTCAACCTCCAGGGAGTCTGTTTGGCAGAGATATAGAACACACTTTTCCAAGCCTGTTGGAAGGCATTTGCAGTTTCATTTCGCGTCTAATTTCCCAAACCAAACTGCTTGCAGCTCTAACTCCCTTCTAACTACCACTTCTTCGGTTCAGTGAGATATGCTGGATTCTAAACGGAGAAGCTTCTCTGACGCTTTTTCACAGAGATTTTGAAACTGAAATCTCCCATGCCGTTTCCACCATAGGCAGCAATGGGCTTCCCCATAGAACTTGCCAACCTGAATTCCTACAGGCTAGATGTGAGAGGCACATTCTGCTCCTTCCTCCCTAAGAGTCAAGCTTGCTTCTGAAAGCTCAACCTCCGGGGACTCTGTTTGGCACAGATATAGAACACACTTTTCCAAGCCTGTTGGAAGGCTTTTGCAGTGTCATTTCGCATCTAATTTCCCAAACCAAACTGCTTGCAGCTCTAACTCCCTTCTAACTACCACTTCTTCGGTTCAGTGAGATATGCTGGATTCTAAACGGAGAAGCTTCTCTGACGCTTTTTCACAGAGATTTTGAAACTGAAATCTCCCATGCCGTTTCCACCATAGGCAGCAATGGGCTTCCCCATAGAACTTGCCAACCTGAATTCCTAAAGGCTAGATGTGAGAGGCACATTCTGCTGCTTCCTCCCTTAGAGTTAAACTAGCTTCTGAAAGCTCAACCTCCAGGGAGTCTGTTTGGCAGAGATATAGAACACACTTTTCCAAGCCTGTTGGAAGGCATTTGCAGTTTCATTTCGCGTCTAATTTCCCAAACCAAACTGCTTGCAGCTCTAACTGCCTTCTAACTACCACTTCTTCGGTTCAGTGAGATATGCTGGATTGTAAACGGAGAAGCTTCTCTGACGCTTTTTCACAGAGATTTTGAAACTGAAATCTCCCATGCCGTTTCCACCATAGGCAGCAATGGGCTTCCCCATAGAACTTGCCAACCTGAATTCCTACAGGCTAGATGTGAGAGGCACATTCTGCTGCTTCCTCCCTAAGAGTTAAGCTTGCTTCTGAAAGCTCAACCTCCGGGGAGTCTGTTTGGCAGAGATATAGAACACACTTTTCCAAGCCTGTTGGAAGGCCTTTGCAGTGTCATTTCGCATCTAATTTCCCAAACCAAACTGCTTGCAGCTCTAACTCCCTTCTAACTACCACTTCTTCGGTTCAGTGAGATATGCTGGATTCTAAACGGAGAAGCTTCTCTGACGCTTTTTCACAGAGATTTTGAAACTGAAATTTCCAAACCCGTTTCCAACGAAGGCGCCCATGGGCTTCCCCATAGAACTTGCCAACCTGAATTCCTACAGGCTAGATGTGAGAGGCACATTCTGCTGCTTCCTCCCTTAGAGTTAAACTAGCTTCTGAAAGCTCAACCTCCGGGGAGTTTGTTTGGCAGAGATATAGAACACACTTTTCTAAGCCTGTTGGAAGGTATTTGCAGTTTCATTTCGCGTCTAATTTCCCAAACCAAACTGCTTGCAGCTCTAACTGCCTTCTAACTACCACTTCTTCGGCTCAGTGAGATATGCTGGATTCTAAACGGAGAAGCTTCTCTGACGCTTTTTCACAGAGATTTTGAAACTGAAATCTCCCATGCTGTTTCCACCTTAGGCAGCAATGGGCTTCCCCATAGAACTTGCCAACCTGAATTCCTACAGGCTAGATGTGAGAGGCACATTCTGCTGCTTCCTCCCTTAGAGTTAAACTAGCTTCTGAAAGCTCAACCTCCAGGGAGTCTGTTTGGCAGAGATATAGAACACACTTTTCCAAGCCTGTTGGAAGGCATTTGCAGTTTCATTTCGCGTCTAATTTCCCAAACCAAACTGCTTGCAGCTCTAACTGCCTTCTAACTACCACTTCTTCGGTTCAGTGAGATATGCTGGATTCTAAACGGAGAAGCTTCTCTGACGCTTTTTCACAGAGATTTTGAAACTGAAATCTCCCATGCCGTTTCCACCATAGGCAGCAATGGGCTTCCCCATAGAACTTGCCAACCTGAATTCCTACAGGCTAGATGTGAGAGGCACATTCTGCTGCTTCCTCCCTAAGAGTTAAGCTTGCTTCTGAAAGCTCAACCTCCGGGGAGTCTGTTTGGCAGAGATATAGAACACACTTTTCCAAGCCTGTTGGAAGGCATTTGCAGTTTCATTTCGCGTCTAATTTCCCAAACCAAACTGCTTGCAGCTCTAACTGCCTTCTAACTACCACTTCTTCGGTTCAGTGAGATATGCTGGATTCTAAACGGAGAAGCTTCTCTGACGCTTTTTCACAGAGATTTTGAAACTGAAATCTCCCATGCCGTTTCCACCATAGGCAGCAATGGGCTTCCCCATAGAACTTGCCAACCTGAATTCCTACAGGCTAGATGTGAGAGGCACATTCTGCTGCTTCCTCCCTAAGAGTTAAGCTTGCTTCTGAAAGCTCAACCTCCGGGGAGTCTGTTTGGCAGAGATATAGAACACACTTTTCCAAGCCTGTTGGAAGGCCTTTGCAGTGTCATTTCGCATCTAATTTCCCAAACCAAACTGCTTGCAGCTCTAACTCCCTTCTAACTACCACTTCTTCGGTTCAGTGAGATATGCTGGATTCTAAACGGAGAAGCTTCTCTGACGCTTTTTCACAGAGATTTTGAAACTGAAATTTCCAAACCCGTTTCCAACGAAGGCGCCAATGGGCTACCCCATAGAACTTGCCAACCTGAATTCCTACAGGCTAGATGTGAGAGGCACATTCTGCTGCTTCCTCCCTTAGAGGTAAACTAGCTTCTGAAAGCTCAACCTCCGGGGAGTTTGTTTGGTAGAGATATAGAACACACTTTTCCAAGCCTGTGGGAAGGCATTTGCAGTTTCATTTCGCGTCTAATTTCCCAAACCAAACTGCTTGCAGCTCTAACTCCCTTCTAACTACCACTTCTTCGGTTCAGTGAGATATGCTGGATTCTAAACGGAGAAGCTTCTCTGACGCTTTTTCACAGAGATTTTGAAACTGAAATCTCCCATGCCGTTTCCACCATAGGCAGCAATGGGCTTCCCCATAGAACTTGCCAACCTGAATTCCTACAGGCTAGATGTGAGAGGCACATTCTGCTGCTTCCTCCCTAAGAGTTAAGCTTGCTTCTGAAAGCTCAACCTCCGGGGACTCTGTTTGGCACAGATATAGAACACACTTTTCCAAGCCTGTTGGAAGGCTTTTGCAGTGTCATTTCGCATCTAATTTCCCAAACCAAACTGCTTGCAGCTCTAACTCCCTTCTAACTACCACTTCTTCGGTTCAGTGAGATATGCTGGATTCTAAACGGAGAAGCTTCTCTGACGCTTTTTCACAGAGATTTTGAAACTGAAATTTCCAAACCCGTTTCCAACGAAGGCGCCAATGGGCTTCCCCATAGAACTTGCCAACCTGAATTCCTACAGGCTAGATGTGAGAGGCACATTCTGCTGCTTCCTCCCTTAGAGTTAAACTAGCTTCTGAAAGCTCAACCTCCGGGGAGTTTGTTTGGCAGAGATATAGAACACACTTTTCCAAGCCTGTTGGAAGGTATTTGCAGTTTCATTTCGCGTCTAATTTCCCAAACCAAACTGCTTGCAGCTCTAACTGCCTTCTAACTACCACTTCTTCGGTTCAGTGAGATATGCTGGATTCTAAACGGAGAAGCTTCTCTGACGCTTTTTCACAGAGATTTTGAAACTGAAATCTCCCATGCTGTTTCCACCATAGGCAGCAATGGGCTTCCCCATAGAACTTGCCAACCTGAATTCCTACAGGCTAGATGTGAGAGGCACATTCTGCTGCTTCCTCCCTTAGAGTTAAACTAGCTTCTGAAAGCTCAACCTCCAGGGAGTCTGTTTGGAAGAGATATAGAACACACTTTTCCAAGCCTGTTGGAAGGCCTTTGCAGTTTCATTTCGCGTCTAATTTCCCAAACCAAACTGCTTGCAGCTCTAACTGCCTTCTAACTACCACTTCTTCGGTTCAGTGAGATATGCTGGATTCTAAACGGAGAAGCTTCTCTGACGCTTTTTCACAGAGATTTTGAAACTGAAATCTCCCATGCCGTTTCCACCATAGGCAGCAATGGGCTTCCCCATAGAACTTGCCGACCTGAATTCCTACAGGCTAGATGTGAGAGGCACATTCTGCTGCTTCCTCCCTTAGAGTTAAACTAGCTTCTGAAAGCTCAACCTCCAGGGAGTCTGTTTGGCAGAGATATAGAACACACTTTTCCAAGCCTGTTGGAAGGCATTTGCAGTTTCATTTCGCGTCTAATTTCCCAAACCAAACTGCTTGCAGCTCTAACTCCCTTCTAACTACCACTTCTTCGGTTCAGTGAGATATGCTGGATTCTAAACGGAGAAGCTTCTCTGACGCTTTTTCACAGAGATTTTGAAACTGAAATCTCCCATGCCGTTTCCACCATAGGCAGCAATGGGCTTCCCCATAGAACTTGCCAACCTGAATTCCTACAGGCTAGATGTGAGAGGCACATTCTGCTCCTTCCTCCCTAAGAGTCAAGCTTGCTTCTGAAAGCTCAACCTCCGGGGACTCTGTTTGGCACAGATATAGAACACACTTTTCCAAGCCTGTTGGAAGGCTTTTGCAGTGTCATTTCGCATCTAATTTCCCAAACCAAACTGCTTGCAGCTCTAACTCCCTTCTAACTACCACTTCTTCGGTTCAGTGAGATATGCTGGATTCTAAACGGAGAAGCTTCTCTGACGCTTTTTCACAGAGATTTTGAAACTGAAATCTCCCATGCCGTTTCCACCATAGGCAGCAATGGGCTTCCCCATAGAACTTGCCAACCTGAATTCCTAAAGGCTAGATGTGAGAGGCACATTCTGCTGCTTCCTCCCTTAGAGTTAAACTAGCTTCTGAAAGCTCAACCTCCAGGGAGTCTGTTTGGCAGAGATATAGAACACACTTTTCCAAGCCTGTTGGAAGGCATTTGCAGTTTCATTTCGCGTCTAATTTCCCAAACCAAACTGCTTGCAGCTCTAACTGCCTTCTAACTACCACTTCTTCGGTTCAGTGAGATATGCTGGATTGTAAACGGAGAAGCTTCTCTGACGCTTTTTCACAGAGATTTTGAAACTGAAATCTCCCATGCCGTTTCCACCATAGGCAGCAATGGGCTTCCCCATAGAACTTGCCAACCTGAATTCCTACAGGCTAGATGTGAGAGGCACATTCTGCTGCTTCCTCCCTAAGAGTTAAGCTTGCTTCTGAAAGCTCAACCTCCGGGGAGTCTGTTTGGCAGAGATATAGAACACACTTTTCCAAGCCTGTTGGAAGGCCTTTGCAGTGTCATTTCGCATCTAATTTCCCAAACCAAACTGCTTGCAGCTCTAACTCCCTTCTAACTACCACTTCTTCGGTTCAGTGAGATATGCTGGATTCTAAACGGAGAAGCTTCTCTGACGCTTTTTCACAGAGATTTTGAAACTGAAATTTCCAAACCCGTTTCCAACGAAGGCGCCCATGGGCTTCCCCATAGAACTTGCCAACCTGAATTCCTACAGGCTAGATGTGAGAGGCACATTCTGCTGCTTCCTCCCTTAGAGTTAAACTAGCTTCTGAAAGCTCAACCTCCGGGGAGTTTGTTTGGCAGAGATATAGAACACACTTTTCTAAGCCTGTTGGAAGGTATTTGCAGTTTCATTTCGCGTCTAATTTCCCAAACCAAACTGCTTGCAGCTCTAACTGCCTTCTAACTACCACTTCTTCGGCTCAGTGAGATATGCTGGATTCTAAACGGAGAAGCTTCTCTGACGCTTTTTCACAGAGATTTTGAAACTGAAATCTCCCATGCTGTTTCCACCTTAGGCAGCAATGGGCTTCCCCATAGAACTTGCCAACCTGAATTCCTACAGGCTAGATGTGAGAGGCACATTCTGCTGCTTCCTCCCTTAGAGTTAAACTAGCTTCTGAAAGCTCAACCTCCAGGGAGTCTGTTTGGCAGAGATATAGAACACACTTTTCCAAGCCTGTTGGAAGGCATTTGCAGTTTCATTTCGCGTCTAATTTCCCAAACCAAACTGCTTGCAGCTCTAACTGCCTTCTAACTACCACTTCTTCGGTTCAGTGAGATATGCTGGATTCTAAACGGAGAAGCTTCTCTGACGCTTTTTCACAGAGATTTTGAAACTGAAATCTCCCATGCCGTTTCCACCATAGGCAGCAATGGGCTTCCCCATAGAACTTGCCAACCTGAATTCCTACAGGCTAGATGTGAGAGGCACATTCTGCTGCTTCCTCCCTAAGAGTTAAGCTTGCTTCTGAAAGCTCAACCTCCGGGGAGTCTGTTTGGCAGAGATATAGAACACACTTTTCCAAGCCTGTTGGAAGGCATTTGCAGTTTCATTTCGCGTCTAATTTCCCAAACCAAACTGCTTGCAGCTCTAACTGCCTTCTAACTACCACTTCTTCGGTTCAGTGAGATATGCTGGATTCTAAACGGAGAAGCTTCTCTGACGCTTTTTCACAGAGATTTTGAAACTGAAATCTCCCATGCCGTTTCCACCATAGGCAGCAATGGGCTTCCCCATAGAACTTGCCAACCTGAATTCCTACAGGCTAGATGTGAGAGGCACATTCTGCTGCTTCCTCCCTAAGAGTTAAGCTTGCTTCTGAAAGCTCAACCTCCGGGGAGTCTGTTTGGCAGAGATATAGAACACACTTTTCCAAGCCTGTTGGAAGGCCTTTGCAGTGTCATTTCGCATCTAATTTCCCAAACCAAACTGCTTGCAGCTCTAACTCCCTTCTAACTACCACTTCTTCGGTTCAGTGAGATATGCTGGATTCTAAACGGAGAAGCTTCTCTGACGCTTTTTCACAGAGATTTTGAAACTGAAATTTCCAAACCCGTTTCCAACGAAGGCGCCAATGGGCTACCCCATAGAACTTGCCAACCTGAATTCCTACAGGCTAGATGTGAGAGGCACATTCTGCTGCTTCCTCCCTTAGAGGTAAACTAGCTTCTGAAAGCTCAACCTCCGGGGAGTTTGTTTGGTAGAGATATAGAACACACTTTTCCAAGCCTGTGGGAAGGCATTTGCAGTTTCATTTCGCGTCTAATTTCCCAAACCAAACTGCTTGCAGCTCTAACTCCCTTCTAACTACCACTTCTTCGGTTCAGTGAGATATGCTGGATTCTAAACGGAGAAGCTTCTCTGACGCTTTTTCACAGAGATTTTGAAACTGAAATCTCCCATGCCGTTTCCACCATAGGCAGCAATGGGCTTCCCCATAGAACTTGCCAACCTGAATTCCTACAGGCTAGATGTGAGAGGCACATTCTGCTGCTTCCTCCCTAAGAGTTAAGCTTGCTTCTGAAAGCTCAACCTCCGGGGACTCTGTTTGGCACAGATATAGAACACACTTTTCCAAGCCTGTTGGAAGGCTTTTGCAGTGTCATTTCGCATCTAATTTCCCAAACCAAACTGCTTGCAGCTCTAACTCCCTTCTAACTACCACTTCTTCGGTTCAGTGAGATATGCTGGATTCTAAACGGAGAAGCTTCTCTGACGCTTTTTCACAGAGATTTTGAAACTGAAATTTCCAAACCCGTTTCCAACGAAGGCGCCAATGGGCTTCCCCATAGAACTTGCCAACCTGAATTCCTACAGGCTAGATGTGAGAGGCACATTCTGCTGCTTCCTCCCTTAGAGTTAAACTAGCTTCTGAAAGCTCAACCTCCGGGGAGTTTGTTTGGCAGAGATATAGAACACACTTTTCCAAGCCTGTTGGAAGGTATTTGCAGTTTCATTTCGCGTCTAATTTCCCAAACCAAACTGCTTGCAGCTCTAACTGCCTTCTAACTACCACTTCTTCGGTTCAGTGAGATATGCTGGATTCTAAACGGAGAAGCTTCTCTGACGCTTTTTCACAGAGATTTTGAAACTGAAATCTCCCATGCTGTTTCCACCATAGGCAGCAATGGGCTTCCCCATAGAACTTGCCAACCTGAATTCCTACAGGCTAGATGTGAGAGGCACATTCTGCTGCTTCCTCCCTTAGAGTTAAACTAGCTTCTGAAAGCTCAACCTCCAGGGAGTCTGTTTGGAAGAGATATAGAACACACTTTTCCAAGCCTGTTGGAAGGCCTTTGCAGTTTCATTTCGCGTCTAATTTCCCAAACCAAACTGCTTGCAGCTCTAACTGCCTTCTAACTACCACTTCTTCGGTTCAGTGAGATATGCTGGATTCTAAACGGAGAAGCTTCTCTGACGCTTTTTCACAGAGATTTTGAAACTGAAATCTCCCATGCCGTTTCCACCATAGGCAGCAATGGGCTTCCCCATAGAACTTGCCGACCTGAATTCCTACAGGCTAGATGTGAGAGGCACATTCTTCTGCTTCCTCCCTAAGAGTTAAGCTTGCTTCTGAAAGCTCAACCTCCGGGGAGTCTGTTTGGCAGAGATATAGAACACACTTTTCCAAGCCTGTTGGAAGGCCTTTGCAGTGTCATTTCGCATCTAATTTCCCAAACCAAACTGCTTGCAGCTCTAACTCCCTTCTAACTACCACTTCTTCGGTTCAGTGAGATATGCTGGATTCTAAACGGAGAAGCTTCTCTGACGCTTTTTCACAGAGATTTTGAAACTGAAATTTCCAAACCCGTTTCCAACGAAGGCGCCAATGGGCTTCCCCATAGAACTTGCCAACCTGAATTCCTACAGGCTAGATGTGAGAGGCACATTCTGCTGCTTCCTCCCTTAGAGTTAAACTAGCTTCTGAAAGCTCAACCTCCGGGGAGTTTGTTTGGCAGAGATATAGAACACACTTTTCCAAGCCTGTTGGAAGGCATTTGCAGTTTCATTTCGCGTCTAATTTCCCAAACCAAACTGCTTGCAGCTCTAACTCCCTTCTAACTACCACTTCTTCGGTTCAGTGAGATATGCTGGATTCTAAACGGAGAAGCTTCTCTGACGCTTTTTCACAGAGATTTTGAAACTGAAATCTCCCATGCCGTTTCCACCATAGGCAGCAATGGGCTTCCCCATAGAACTTGCCAACCTGAATTCCTACAGGCTAGATGTGAGAGGCACATTCTGCTGCTTCCTCCCTAAGAGTTAAGCTTGCTTCTGAAAGCTCAACCTCCGGGGACTCTGTTTGGCAGAGATATAGAACACACTTTTCCAAGCCTGTTGGAAGGCATTTGCAGTTTCATTTCGCGTCTAATTTCCCAAACCAAACTGCTTGCAGCTCTAACTCCCTTCTAACTACCACTTCTTCGGTTCAGTGAGATATGCTGGATTCTAAACGGAGAAGCTGCTCTGACGCTTTTTCACAGAGATTTTGAAACTGAAATCTCCCATGCCGTTTCCACCATAGGCAGCAATGGGCTTCCCCATAGAACTTGCCAACCTGAATTCCTACAGGCTAGATGTGAGAGGCACATTCTGCTGCTTCCTCCCTTAGAGTTAAACTAGCTTCTGAAAGCTCAACCTCCGGGGAGTTTGTTTGGCAGAGATATAGAACACACTTTTCCAAGCCTGTTGGAAGGCATTTGCAGTTTCATTTCGCGTCTAATTTCCCAAACCAAACTGCTTGCAGCTCTAACTCCCTTCTAACTACCACTTCTTCGGTTCAGTGAGATATGCTGGATTCTAAACGGAGAAGCTTCTCTGACGCTTTTTCACAGAGATTTTGAAACTGAAATTTCCAAACCCGTTTCCAACGAAGGCGCCAATGGGCTTCCCCATAGAACTTGCCAACCTGAATTCCTACAGGCTAGATGTGAGAGGCACATTCTGCTGCTTCCTCCCTTAGAGTTAAACTAGCTTCTGAAAGCTCAACCTCCGGGGAGTTTGTTTGGCAGAGATATAGAACACACTTTTCCAAGCCTGTGGGAAGGTATTTGCAGTTTCATTTCGCGTCTAATTTCCCAAACCCAACTGCTTGCAGCTCTAACTGCCTTCTAACTACCACTTCTTCGGTTCAGTGAGATATGCTGGATTCTAAACGGAGAAGCTTCTCTGACGCTTTTTCACAGAGATTTTGAAACTGAAATCTCCCATGCCGTTTCCACCATAGGCAGCAATGGGCTTCCCCATAGAACTTGCCAACCTGAATTCCTACAGGCTAGATGTGAGAGGCACATTCTGCTGCTTCCTCCCTAAGAGTTAAGCTTGCTTCTGAAAGCTCAACCTCCGGGGAGTCTGTTTGGCAGAGATATAGAACACACTTTTCCAAGCCTGTTGGAAGGCATTTGCAGTTTCATTTCGCGTCTAATTTCCCAAACCAAACTGCTTGCAGCTCTAACTGCCTTCTAACTACCACTTCTTCGGTTCAGTGAGATATGCTGGATTCTAAACGGAGAAGCTTCTCTGACGCTTTTTCACAGAGATTTTGAAACTGAAATTTCCAAACCCGTTTCCAACGAAGGCGCCAATGGGCTTCCCCATAGAACTTGCCAACCTGAATTCCTACAGGCTAGATGTGAGAGGCACATTCTGCTGCTTCCTCCCTTAGAGTTAAACTAGCTTCTGAAAGCTCAACCTCCGGGGAGTTTGTTTGGCAGAGATATAGAACACACTTTTCCAAGCCTGTTGGAAGGCATTTGCAGTTTCATTTCGCGTCTAATTTCCCAAACCAAACTGCTTGCAGCTCTACCTGCCTTCTAACTACCACTTCTTCGGTTCAGTGAGATATGCTGGATTCTAAACGGAGAAGCTTCTCTGACGCTTTTTCACAGAGATTTTGAAACTGAAATCTCCCATGCCGTTTCCACCATAGGCAGCAATGGGCTTCCCCATAGAACTTGCCAACCTGAATTCCTACAGGCTAGATGTGAGAGGCACATTCTGCTGCTTCCTCCCTAAGAGTTAAGCTTGCTTCTGAAAGCTCAACCTCCGGGGAGTCTGTTTGGCAGAGATATAGAACACACTTTTCCAAGCCTGTTGGAAGGCCTTTGCAGTGTCATTTCGCATCTAATTTCCCAAACCAAACTGCTTGCAGCTCTAACTCCCTTCTAACTACCACTTCTTCGGTTCAGTGAGATATGCTGGATTCTAAACGGAGAAGCTTCTCTGACGCTTTTTCACAGAGATTTTGAAACTGAAATTTCCAAACCCGTTTCCAACGAAGGCGCCAATGGGCTACCCCATAGAACTTGCCAACCTGAATTCCTACAGGCTAGATGTGAGAGGCACATTCTGCTGCTTCCTCCCTTAGAGTTAAACTAGCTTCTGAAAGCTCAACCTCCGGGGAGTTTGTTTGGCAGAGATATAGAACACACTTTTCCAAGCCTGTGGGAAGGCATTTGCAGTTTCATTTCGTGTCTAATTTCCCAAACCAAACTGCTTGCAGCTCTAACTCCCTTCTAACTACCACTTCTTCGGTTCAGTGAGATATGCTGGATTCTAAACGGAGAAGCTTCTCTGACGCTTTTTCACAGAGATTTTGAAACTGAAATCTCCCATGCCGTTTCCACCATAGGCAGCAATGGGCTTCCCCATAGAACTTGCCAACCTGAATTCCTACAGGCTAGATGTGAGAGGCACATTCTGCTGCTTCCTCCCTAAGAGTTAAGCTTGCTTCTGAAAGCTCAACCTCCGGGGACTCTGTTTGGCACAGATATAGAACACACTTTTCCAAGCCTGTTGGAAGGCTTTTGCAGTGTCATTTCGCATCTAATTTCCCAAACCAAACTGCTTGCAGCTCTAACTCCCTTCTAACTACCACTTCTTCGGTTCAGTGAGATATGCTGGATTCTAAACGGAGAAGCTTCTCTGACGCTTTTTCACAGAGATTTTGAAACTGAAATCTCCCATGCCGTTTCCACCATAGGCAGCAATGGGCTTCCCCATAGAACTTGCCAACCTGAATTCCTAAAGGCTAGATGTGAGAGGCACATTCTGCTGCTTCCTCCCTTAGAGTTAAACTAGCTTCTGAAAGCTCAACCTCCGGGGAGTTTGTTTGGCAGAGATATAGAACACACTTTTCCAAGCCTGTTGGAAGGCATTTGCAGTTTCATTTCGCGTCTAATTTCCCAAACCAAACTGCTTGCAGCTCTAACTCCCTTCTAACTACCACTTCTTCGGTTCAGTGAGATATGCTGGATTCTAAACGGAGAAGCTTCTCTGACGCTTTTTCACAGAGATTTTGAAACTGAAATCTCCCATGCCGTTTCCACCATAGGCAGCAATGGGCTTCCCCATAGAACTTGCCAACCTGAATTCCTACAGGCTAGATGTGAGAGGCACATTCTGCTGCTTCCTCCCTTAGAGTTAAACTTGCTTCTGAAAGCTCAACCTCCGGGGAGTTTGTTTGGCAGAGATATAGAACACACTTTTCCAAGCCTGTTGGAAGGCATTTGCAGTTTCATTTCGCGTCTAATTTCCCAAACCAAACTGCTTGCAGCTCTAACTCCCTTCTAACTACCACTTCTTCGGTTCAGTGAGATATGCTGGATTCTAAACGGAGAAGCTTCTCTGACGCTTTTTCACAGAGATTTTGAAACTGAAATCTCCCATGCTGTTTCCACCATAGCCAGCAATGGGCTTCCCCATAGAACTTGCCAACCTGAATTCCTACAGGCTAGATGTGAGAGGCACATTCTGCTGCTTCCTCCCTAAGAGTTAAACTTGCTTCTGAAAGCTCAACCTCCGGGGAGTTTGTTTGGCAGAGATATAGAACACACTTTTCCAAGCCTGTTGGAAGGCATTTGCAGTTTCATTTCGCGTCTAATTTCCCAAACCAAACTGCTTGCAGCTGTAACTCCCTTCTAACTACCACTTCTTCGGTTCAGTGAGATATGCTGGATTCTAAACGGAGAAGCTTCTCTGACGCTTTTTCACAGAGATTTTGAAACTGAAATCTCCCATGCCGTTTCCACCATAGGCAGCAATGGGCTTCCCCATAGAACTTGCCAACCTGAATTCCTACAGGCTAGATGTGAGAGGCACATTCTGCTGCTTCCTCCCTTAGAGTTAAACTTGCTTCTGAAAGCTCAACCTCCGGGGAGTTTGTTTGGCAGAGATATAGAACACACTTTTCCAAGCCTGTTGGAAGGCATTTGCAGTTTCATTTCGCGTCTAATTTCCCAAACCAAACTGCTTGCAGCTCTAACTCCCTTCTAACTACCACTTCTTCGGTTCAGTGAGATATGCTGGATTCTAAACGGAGAAGCTTCTCTGACGCTTTTTCACAGAGATTTTGAAACTGAAATCTCCCATGCTGTTTCCACCATAGCCAGCAATGGGCTTCCCCATAGAACTTGCCAACCTGAATTCCTACAGGCTAGATGTGAGAGGCACATTCTGCTGCTTCCTCCCTTAGAGTTAAACTAGCTTCTGAAAGCTCAACCTCCAGGGAGTCTGTTTGGCAGAGATATAGAACACACTTTTCCAAGCCTGTTGGAAGGCATTTGCAGTTTCATTTCGCGTCTAATTTCCCAAACCAAACTGCTTGCAGCTCTAACTGCCTTCTAACTACCACTTCTTCGGTTCAGTGAGATATGCTGGATTGTAAACGGAGAAGCTTCTCTGACGCTTTTTCACAGAGATTTTGAAACTGAAATCTCCCATGCCGTTTCCACCAATGGCAGCAATGGGCTACCCCATAGAACTTGCCAACCTGAATTCCTACAGGCTAGATGTGAGAGGCACATTCTGCTGCTTCCTCCCTAAGAGTTAAGCTTGCTTCTGAAAGCTCAACCTCCGGGGAGTCTGTTTGGCAGAGATATAGAACACACTTTTCCAAGCCTGTTGGAAGGCCTTTGCAGTGTCATTTCGCATCTAATTTCCCAAACCAAACTGCTTGCAGCTCTAACTCCCTTCTAACTACCACTTCTTCGGTTCAGTGAGATATGCTGGATTCTAAACGGAGAAGCTTCTCTGACGCTTTTTCACAGAGATTTTGAAACTGAAATTTCCAAACCCGTTTCCAACGAAGGCGCCAATGGGCTTCCCCATAGAACTTGCCAACCTGAATTCCTACAGGCTAGATGTGAGAGGCACATTCTGCTGCTTCCTCCCTTAGAGTTAAACTAGCTTCTGAAAGCTCAACCTCCGGGGAGTTTGTTTGGCAGAGATATAGAACACACTTATCCAAGCCTGTTGGAAGGCATTTGCAGTTTCATTTCGCGTCTAATTTCCCAAACCAAACTGCTTGCAGCTCTAACTCCCTTCTATCTACCACTTCTTCGGTTCAGTGAGATATGCTGGATTCTAAACGGAGAAGCTTCTCTGACGCTTTTTCACAGAGATTTTGAAACTGAAATCTCCCATGCCGTTTCCACCATAGGCAGCAATGGGCTTCCCCATAGAACTTGCCAACCTGAATTCCTACAGGCTAGATGTGAGAGGCACATTCTGCTGCTTCCTCCCTAAGAGTTAAGCTTGCTTCTGAAAGCTCAACCTCCGGGGAGTCTGTTTGGCAGAGATATAGAACACACTTTTCCAAGCCTGTTGGAAGGCCTTTGCAGTGTCATTTCGCATCTAATTTCCCAAACCAAACTGCTTGCAGCTCTAACTCCCTTCTAACTACCACTTCTTCGGTTCAGTGAGATATGCTGGATTCTAAACGGAGAAGCTTCTCTGACGCTTTTTCACAGAGATTTTGAAACTGAAATTTCCAAACCCGTTTCCAACGAAGGCGCCAATGGGCTACCCCATAGAACTTGCCAACCTGAATTCCTACAGGCTAGATGTGAGAGGCACATTCTGCTGCTTCCTCCCTTAGAGTTAAACTAGCTTCTGAAAGCTCAACCTCCAGGGAGTCTGTTTGGCAGAGATATAGAACACACTTTTCCAAGCCTGTTGGAAGGCATTTGCAGTTTCATTTCGCGTCTAATTTCCCAAACCAAACTGCTTGCAGCTCTAACTGCCTTCTAACTACCACTTCTTCGGTTCAGTGAGATATGCTGGATTCTAAACGGAGAAGCTTCTCTGACGCTTTTTCACAGAGATTTTGAAACTGAAATCTCCCATGCCGTTTCCACCATAGGCAGCAATGGGCTTCCCCATAGAACTTGCCAACCTGAATTCCTACAGGCTAGATGTGAGAGGCACATTCTGCTGCTTCCTCCCTAAGAGTTAAGCTTGCTTCTGAAAGCTCAACCTCCGGGGACTCTGTTTGGCACAGATATAGAACACACTTTTCCAAGCCTGTTGGAAGGCTTTTGCAGTGTCATTTCGCATCTAATTTCCCAAACCAAACTGCTTGCAGCTCTAACTCCCTTCTAACTACCACTTCTTCGGTTCAGTGAGATATGCTGGATTCTAAACGGAGAAGCTTCTCTGACGCTTTTTCACAGAGATTTTGAAACTGAAATCTCCCATGCCGTTTCCACCATAGGCAGCAATGGGCTTCCCCATAGAACTTGCCAACCTGAATTCCTAAAGGCTAGATGTGAGAGGCACATTCTGCTGCTTCCTCCCTTAGAGTTAAACTAGCTTCTGAAAGCTCAACCTCCGGGGAGTTTGTTTGGCAGAGATATAGAACACACTTTTCCAAGCCTGTTTGAAGGCATTTGCAGTTTCATTTCGCGTCTAATTTCCCAAACCAAACTGCTTGCAGCTCTAACTCCCTTCTAACTACCACTTCTTCGGTTCAGTGAGATATGCTGGATTCTAAACGGAGAAGCTTCTCTGACGCTTTTTCACAGAGATTTTGAAACTGAAATTTCCAAACCCGTTTCCAACGAAGGCGCCAATGGGCTACCCCATAGAACTTGCCAACCTGAATTCCTACAGGCTAGATGTGAGAGGCACATTCTGCTGCTTCCTCCCTTAGAGTTAAACTAGCTTCTGAAAGCTCAACCTCCAGGGAGTCTGTTTGGCAGAGATATAGAACACACTTTTCCAAGCCTGTTGGAAGGCATTTGCAGTTTCATTTCGCGTCTAATTTCCCAAACCAAACTGCTTGCAGCTCTAACTGCCTTCTAACTACCACTTCTTCGGTTCAGTGAGATATGCTGGATTCTAAACGGAGAAGCTTCTCTGACGCTTTTTCACAGAGATTTTGAAACTGAAATCTCCCATGCCGTTTCCACCATAGGCAGCAATGGGCTTCCCCATAGAACTTGCCAACCTGAATTCCTACAGGCTAGATGTGAGAGGCACATTCTGCTGCTTCCTCCCTAAGAGTTAAGCTTGCTTCTGAAAGCTCAACCTCCGGGGACTCTGTTTGGCACAGATATAGAACACACTTTTCCAAGCCTGTTGGAAGGCTTTTGCAGTGTCATTTCGCATCTAATTTCCCAAACCAAACTGCTTGCAGCTCTAACTGCCTTCTAACTACCACTTCTTCGGTTCAGTGAGATATGCTGGATTCTAAACGGAGAAGCATCTCTGACGCTTTTTCACAGAGATTTTGAAACTGAAATCTCCCATGCCGTTTCCACCATAGGCAGCAATGGGCTTCCCCATAGAACTTGCCAACCTGAATTCCTACAGGCTAGATGTGAGAGGCACATTCTGCTGCTTCCTCCCTAAGAGTTAAGCTTGCTTCTGAAAGCTCAACCTCCGGGGAGTCTGTTTGGCAGAGATATAGAACACACTTTTCCAAGCCTGTTGGAAGGCCTTTGCAGTTTCATTTCGCGTCTAATTTCCCAAACCAAACTGCTTGCAGCTCTAACTCCCTTCTAACTACCACTTCTTCGGTTCAGTGAGATATGCTGGATTCTAAACGGAGAAGCTTCTCTGACGCTTTTTCACAGAGATTTTGAAACTGAAATTTCCAAACCCGTTTCCAACGAAGGCGCCAATGGGCTTCCCCATAGAACTTGCCAACCTGAATTCCTACAGGCTAGATGGGAGAGGCACATTCTGCTGCTTCCTCCCTAAGAGTTAAGCTTGCTTCTGAAAGCTCAACCTCCGGGGAGTCTGTTTGGCAGAGATATATAACACACTTTTCCAAGCCTGTTGGAAGGCCTTTGCAGTTTCATTTCGCGTCTAATTTCCCAAACCAAACTGCTTGCAGCTCTAACTCCCTTCTAACTACCACTTCTTCGGTTCAGTGAGATATGCTGGATTCTAAACGGAGAAGCTTCTCTGACGCTTTTTCACAGAGATTTTGAAACTGAAATCTCCCATGCCGTTTCCACCTTAGGCAGCAATGGGCTTCCCCATAGAACTTGCCAACCTGAATTCCTACAGGCTAGATGTGAGAGGCACATTCTGCTGCTTCCTCCCTAAGAGTTAAGCTTGCTTGTGAAAGCTCAACCTCCGGGGAGTTTGTTTGGCAGAGATATAGAACACACTTTTCCAAGCCTGTTGGAAGGCATTTGCAGTTTCATTTCGCGTCTAATTTCCCAAACCAAACTGCTTGCAGCTCTAACTCCCTTCTAACTACCACTTCTTCGGTTCAGTGAGATATGCTGGATTCTAAACGGAGAAGCTTCTCTGACGCTTTTTCACAGAGATTTTCAAACTGAAATTTCCAAACCCGTTTCCAACGAAGGCGCCAATGGGCTTCCCCATAGAACTTGCCAACCTGAATTCCTACAGGCTAGATGTGAGAGGCACATTCTGCTGCTTCCTCCCTTAGAGTTAAACTTGCTTCTGAAAGCTCAACCTCCGGGGAGTTTGTTTGGCAGAGATATAGAACACACTTTTCCAAGCCTGTTGGAAGGCATTTGCAGTTTCATTTCGCGTCTAATTTCCCAAACCAAACTGCTTGCAGCTCTAACTCCCTTCTAACTACCACTTCTTCGGTTCAGTGAGATATGCTGGATTCTAAACGGAGAAGCTTCTCTGACGCTTTTTCACAGAGATTTTGAAACTGAAATCTCCCATGCCGTTTCCACCATAGGCAGCAATGGGCTTCCCCATAGAACTTGCCAACCTGAATTCCTACAGGCTAGATGTGAGAGGCACATTCTGCTGCTTCCTCCCTAAGAGTTAAGCTTGCTTCTGAAAGCTCAACCTCCGGGGAGTCTGTTTGGCAGAGATATAGAACACACTTTTCCAAGCCTGTTGGAAGGCATTTGCAGTTTCATTTCGCATCTAATTTCCCAAACCAAACTGCTTGCAGCTCTAACTGCCTTCTAACTACCACTTCTTCGGTTCAGTGAGATATGCTGGATTCTAAACGGAGAAGCTTCTCTGACGCTTTTTCACAGAGATTTTGAAACTGAAATCTCCCATGCTGTTTCCACCATAGCCAGCAATGGGCTTCCCCATAGAACTTGCCAACCTGAATTCCTACAGGCTAGATATGAGAGGCACATTCTGCTGCTTCCTCCCTTAGAGTTAAACTAGCTTCTGAAAGCTCAACCTCCAGGGAGTCTGTTTGGCAGAGATATAGAACACACTTTTCCAAGCCTGTTAGAAGGCATTTGCAGTTTCATTTCGCGTCTAATTTCCCAAACCAAACTGCTTGCAGCTCTAACTGCCTTCTAACTACCATTTCTTCGGTTCAGTGAGATATGCTGGATTCTAAACGGAGAAGCTTCTCTGACGCTTTTTCACAGAGATTTTGAAACTGAAATCTCCCATGCCGTTTCCACCATAGGCAGCAATGGGCTTCCCCATAGAACTTGCCAACCTGAATTCCTACAGGCTAGATGTGAGAGGCACATTCTGCTGCTTCCTCCCTAAGAGTTAAGCTTGCTTGTGAAAGCTCAACCTCCGGGGAGTCTGTTTGGCAGAGATATAGAACACACTTTTCCAAGCTTGTTGGAAGGCCTTTGCAGTGTCATTTCGCATCTAATTTCCCAAACCAAACTGCTTGCAGCTCTAACTCCCTTCTAACTACCACTTCTTCGGTTCAGTGAGATATGCTGGATTCTAAACGGAGAAGCTTCTCTGACGCTTTTTCACAGAGATTTTGAAACTGAAATCTCCCATGCCGTTTCCACCATAGGCAGCAATGGGCTTCCCCATAGAACTTGCCAACCGGAATTCCTACAGGCTAGATGTGAGAGGCACATTCTGCTGCTTCCTCCCTTAGAGTTAAACTTGCTTCTGAAAGCTCAACCTCCGGGGAGTTTGTTTGGCAGAGATATAGAACACACTTTTCCAAGCCTGTTGGAAGGCATTTGCAGTTTCATTTCGCGTCTAATTTCCCAAACCAAACTGCTTGCAGCTCTAACTCCCTTCTAACTACCACTTCTTCGGTTCAGTGAGATATGCTGGATTCTAAACGGAGAAGCTTCTCTGACGCTTTTTCACAGAGATTTTGAAACTGAAATCTCCCATGCCGTTTCCACCATAGGCAGCAATGGGCTTCCCCATAGAACTTGCCAACCTGAATTCCTACAGGCTAGATGTGAGAGGCACATTCTGCTGCTTCCTCCCTTAGAGTTAAACTTGCTTCTGAAAGCTCAACCTCCGGGGAGTTTGTTTGGCAGAGATATAGAACACACTTTTCCAAGCCTGTTGGAAGGCCTTTGCAGTTTCATTTCGCGTCTAATTTCCCAAACCAAACTGCTTGCAGCTCTAACTCCCTTCTAACTACCACTTCTTCGGTTCAGTGAGATATGCTGGATTCTAAACGGAGAAGCTTCTCTGACGCTTTTTCACAGAGATTTTGAAACTGAAATCTCCCATGCTGTTTCCACCATAGCCAGCAATGGGCTTCCCCATAGAACTTGCCAACCTGAATTCCTACAGGCTAGATGTGAGAGGCACATTCTGCTGCTTCCTCTCTAAGAGTTAAACTTGCTTCTGAAAGCTCAACCTCCGGGGAGTTTGTTTGGCAGAGATATAGAACACACTTTTCCAAGCCTGTTGGAAGGCATTTGCAGTTTCATTTCGCGTCTAATTTCCCAAACCAAACTGCTTGCAGCTGTAACTCCCTTCTAACTACCACTTCTTCGGTTCAGTGAGATATGCTGGATTCTAAACGGAGAAGCTTCTCTGACGCTTTTTCACAGAGATTTTGAAACTGAAATCTCCCATGCCGTTTCCACCATAGGCAGCAATGGGCTTCCCCATAGAACTTGCCAACCTGAATTCCTACAGGCTAGATGTGAGAGGCACATTCTGCTGCTTCCTCCCTTAGAGTTAAACTTGCTTCTGAAAGCTCAACCTCCGGGGAGTTTGTTTGGCAGAGATATAGAACACACTTTTCCAAGCCTGTTGGAAGGCATTTGCAGTTTCATTTCGCGTCTAATTTCCCAAACCAAACTGCTTGCAGCTCTAACTCCCTTCTAACTACCACTTCTTCGGTTCAGTGAGATATGCTGGATTCTAAACGGAGAAGCTTCTCTGACGCTTTTTCACAGAGATTTTGAAACTGAAATCTCCCATGCTCTTTCCACCATAGCCAGCAATGGGCTTCCCCATAGAACTTGCCAACCTGAATTCCTACAGGCTAGATGTGAGAGGCACATTCTGCTGCTTCCTCCCTTAGAGTTAAACTAGCTTCTGAAAGCTCAACCTCCAGGGAGTCTGTTTGGCAGAGATATAGAACACACTTTTCCAAGCCTGTTGGAAGGCATTTGCAGTTTCATTTCGCGTCTAATTTCCCAAACCAAACTGCTTGCAGCTCTAACTGCCTTCTAACTACCACTTCTTCGGTTCAGTGAGATATGCTGGATTGTAAACGGAGAAGCTTCTCTGACGCTTTTTCACAGAGATTTTGAAACTGAAATCTCCCATGCCGTTTCCACCAATGGCAGCAATGGGCTACCCCATAGAACTTGCCAACCTGAATTCCTACAGGCTAGATGTGAGAGGCACATTCTGCTGCTTCCTCCCTAAGAGTTAAGCTTGCTTCTGAAAGCTCAACCTCCGGGGAGTCTGTTTGGCAGAGATATAGAACACACTTTTCCAAGCCTGTTGGAAGGCCTTTGCAGTGTCATTTCGCATCTAATTTCCCAAACCAAACTGCTTGCAGCTCTAACTCCCTTCTAACTACCACTTCTTCGGTTCAGTGAGATATGCTGGATTCTAAACGGAGAAGCTTCTCTGACGCTTTTTCACAGAGATTTTGAAACTGAAATTTCCAAACCCGTTTCCAACGAAGGCGCCAATGGGCTTCCCCATAGAACTTGCCAACCTGAATTCCTACAGGCTAGATGTGAGAGGCACATTCTGCTGCTTCCTCCCTTAGAGTTAAACTAGCTTCTGAAAGCTCAACCTCCGGGGAGTTTGTTTGGCAGAGATATAGAACACACTTATCCAAGCCTGTTGGAAGGCATTTGCAGTTTCATTTCGCGTCTAATTTCCCAAACCAAACTGCTTGCAGCTCTAACTCCCTTCTAACTACCACTTCTTCGGTTCAGTGAGATATGCTGGATTCTAAACGGAGAAGCTTCTCTGACGCTTTTTCACAGAGATTTTGAAACTGAAATCTCCCATGCCGTTTCCACCATAGGCAGCAATGCGCTTCCCCATAGAACTTGCCAACCTGAATTCCTACAGGCTAGATGTGAGAGGCACATTCTGCTGCTTCCTCCCTAAGAGTTAAGCTTGCTTCTGAAAGCTCAACCTCCGGGGAGTCTGTTTGGCAGAGATATAGAACACACTTTTCCAAGCCTGTTGGAAGGCCTTTGCAGTGTCATTTCGCATCTAATTTCCCAAACCAAACTGCTTGCAGCTCTAACTCCCTTCTAACTACCACTTCTTCGGTTCAGTGAGATATGCTGGATTCTAAACGGAGAAGCTTCTCTGACGCTTTTTCACAGAGATTTTGAAACTGAAATTTCCAAACCCGTTTCCAACGAAGGCGCCAATGGGCTACCCCATAGAACTTGCCAACCTGAATTCCTACAGGCTAGATGTGAGAGGCACATTCTGCTGCTTCCTCCCTTAGAGTTAAACTAGCTTCTGAAAGCTCAACCTCCAGGGAGTCTGTTTGGCAGAGATATAGAACACACTTTTCCAAGCCTGTTGGAAGGCATTTGCAGTTTCATTTCGCGTCTAATTTCCCAAACCAAACTGCTTGCAGCTCTAACTCCCTTCTAACTACCACTTCTTCGGTTCAGTGAGATATGCTGGATTCTAAACGGAGAAGCTTCTCTGACGCTTTTTCACAGAGATTTTGAAACTGAAATCTCCCATGCCGTTTCCACCATAGGCAGCAATGGGCTTCCCCATAGAACTTGCCAACCTGAATTCCTACAGGCTAGATGTGAGAGGCACATTCTGCTGCTTCCTCCCTAAGAGTTAAGCTTGCTTCTGAAAGCTCAACCTCCGGGGAGTCTGTTTGGCAGAGATATAGAACACACTTTTCCAAGCCTGTTGGAAGGCCTTTGCAGTGTCATTTCGCATCTAATTTCCCAAACCAAACTGCTTGCAGCTCTAACTGCCTTCTAACTACCACTTCTTCGGTTCAGTGAGATATGCTGGATTCTAAACGGAGAAGCTTCTCTGACGCTTTTTCACAGAGATTTTGAAACTGAAATCTCCCATGCTGTTTCCACCATAGCCAGCAATGGGCTTCCCCATAGAACTTGCCAACCTGAATTCCTACAGGCTAGATATGAGAGACACATTCTGCTGCTTCCTCCCTTAGAGTTAAACTAGCTTCTGAAAGCTCAACCTCCAGGGAGTCTGTTTGGCAGAGATATAGAACACACTTTTCCAAGCCTGTTAGAAGGCATTTGCAGTTTCATTTCGCGTCTAATTTCCCAAACCAAATTGCTTGCAGCTCTAACTGCCTTCTAACTACCATTTCTTCGGTTCAGTGAGATATGCTGGATTCTAAACGGAGAAGCTTCTCTGACGCTTTTTCACAGAGATTTTGAAACTGAAATCTCCCATGCCGTTTCCACCATAGGCAGCAATGGGCTTCCCCATAGAACTTGCCAACCTGAATTCCTACAGGCTAGATGTGAGAGGCACATTCTGCTGCTTCCTCCCTAAGAGTTAAGCTTGCTTGTGAAAGCTCAACCTCCGGGGAGTCTGTTTGGCAGAGATATAGAACACACTTTTCCAAGCTTGTTGGAAGGCCTTTGCAGTGTCATTTCGCATCTAATTTCCCAAACCAAACTGCTTGCAGCTCTAACTCCCTTCTAACTACCACTTCTTCGGTTCAGTGAGATATGCTGGATTCTAAACGGAGAAGCTTCTCTGACGCTTTTTCACAGAGATTTTGAAACTGAAATCTCCCATGCCGTTTCCACCATAGGCAGCAATGGGCTTCCCCATAGAACTTGCCAACCGGAATTCCTACAGGCTAGATGTGAGAGGCACATTCTGCTGCTTCCTCCCTTAGAGTTAAACTTGCTTCTGAAAGCTCAACCTCCAGGGAGTTTGTTTGGCAGAGATATAGAACACACTTTTCCAAGCCTGTTGGAAGGCATTTGCAGTTTCATTTCGCGTCTAATTTCCCAAACCAAACTGCTTGCAGCTCTAACTCCCTTCTAACTACCACTTCTTCGGTTCAGTGAGATATGCTGGATTCTAAACGGAGAAGCTTCTCTGACGCTTTTTCACAGAGATTTTGAAACTGAAATTTCCAAACCCGTTTCCAACGAAGGCGCCAATGGGCTTCCCCATAGAACTTGCCAACCTGAATTCCTACAGGCTAGATGTGAGAAGCACATTCTGCTGCTTCCTCCCTTAGAGTTAAACTAGCTTCTGAAAGCTCAACCTCCGGGGAGTTTGTTTGGCAGAGATATAGAACACACTTTTCCAAGCCTGTTGGAAGGCATTTGCAGTTTCATTTCGCGTCTAATTTCCCAAACCAAACTGCTTGCAGCTCTAACTGCCTTCTAACTACCACTTCTTCGGTTCAGTGAGATATGCTGGATTCTAAACGGAGAAGCTTCTCTGACGCTTTTTCACAGAGATTTTGAAACTGAAATCTCCCATGCCGTTTCCACCATAGGCAGCAATGGGCTTCCCCATAGAACTTGCCAACCTGAATTCCTACAGGCTAGATGTGAGAGGCACATTCTGCTGCTTCCTCCCTAAGAGTTAAGCTTGCTTCTGAAAGCTCAACCTCCGGGGAGTCTGTTTGGCAGAGATATAGAACACACTTTTCCAAGCCTGTTGGAAGGCCTTTGCAGTTTCATTTCGCGTCTAATTTCCCAAACCAAACTGCTTGCAGCTCTAACTCCCTTCTAACTACCACTTCTTCGGTTCAGTGAGATATGCTGGATTCTAAACGGAGAAGCTTCTCTGACGCTTTTTCACAGAGATTTTGAAACTGAAATCTCCCATGCCGTTTCCACCATAGGCAGCAATGGGCTTCCCCATAGAACTTGCCAACCTGAATTCCTACAGGCTAGATGTGAGAGGCACATTCTGCTGCTTCCTCCCTAAGAGTTAAGCTTGCTTCTGAAAGCTCAACCTCCGGGGAGTCTGTTTGGCAGAGATATAGAACACACTTTTCCAAGCCTGTTGGAAGGCCTTTGCAGTTTCATTTCGCGTCTAATTTCCCAAACCAAACTGCTTGCAGCTCTAACTCACTTCTAACTACCACTTCTTCGGTTCAGTGAGATATGCTGGATTCTAAACGGAGAAGCTTCTCTGACGCTTTTTCACAGAGATTTAGAAACTGAAATTTCCAAACCCGTTTCCAACGAAGGCGCCAATGGGCTTCCCCATAGAACTTGCCAACCTGAATTCCTACAGGCTAGATGTGAGAGGCACATTCTGCTGCTTCCTCCCTTAGAGTTAAACTAGCTTCTGAAAGCTCAACCTCCGGGGAGTTTGTTTGGCAGAGTTATAGAACACACTTTTCCAAGCCTGTTGGAAGGCATTTGCAGTTTCATTTCGCGTCTAATTTCCCAAACCAAACTGCTTGCAGCTCTAACTGCCTTCTAACTACCACTTCTTCGGTTCAGTGAGATATGCTGGATTCTAAACGGAGAAGCTTCTCTGACGCTTTTTCACAGAGATTTTGAAACTGAAATCTCCCATGCCGTTTCCACCATAGGCAGCAATGGGCTTCCCCATAGAACTTGCCAACCTGAATTCCTACAGGCTAGATGTGAGAGGCACATTCTGCTGCTTCCTCCCTAAGAGTTAAGCTTGCTTGTGAAAGCTCAACCTCCGGGGAGTTTGTTTGGCAGAGATATAGAACACACTTTTCCAAGCCTGTTGGAAGGTATTTGCAGTTTCATTTCGCGTCTAATTTCCCAAACCAAACTGCTTGCAGCTCTAACTCCCTTCTAACTACCACTTCTTCGGTTCAGTGAGATATGCTGGATTCTAAACGGAGAAGCTTCTCTGACGCTTTTTCACAGAGATTTTGAAACTGAAATCTCCCATGCTGTTTCCACCATAGGCAGCAATGGGCTTCCCCATAGAACTTGCCAACCTGAATTCCTACAGGCTAGATGTGAGAGGCACATTCTGCTGCTTCCTCCCTTAGAGTTAAACTAGCTTCTGAAAGCTCAACCTCCAGGGAGTCTGTTTGGAAGAGATATAGAACACACTTTTCCAAGCCTGTTGGAAGGCCTTTGCAGTTTCATTTCGCGTCTAATTTCCCAAACCAAACTGCTTGCAGCTCTAACTGCCTTCTAACTACCACTTCTTCGGTTCAGTGAGATATGCTGGATTCTAAACGGAGAAGCTTCTCTGACGCTTTTTCACAGAGATTTTGAAACTGAAATCTCCCATGCCGTTTCCACCATAGGCAGCAATGGGCTTCCCCATAGAACTTGCCGACCTGAATTCCTACAGGCTAGATGTGAGAGGCACATTCTTCTGCTTCCTCCCTAAGAGTTAAGCTTGCTTCTGAAAGCTCAACCTCCGGGGAGTCTGTTTGGCAGAGATATAGAACACACTTTTCCAAGCCTGTTGGAAGGCCTTTGCAGTGTCATTTCGCATCTAATTTCCCAAACCAAACTGCTTGCAGCTCTAACTCCCTTCTAACTACCACTTCTTCGGTTCAGTGAGATATGCTGGATTCTAAACGGAGAAGCTTCTCTGACGCTTTTTCACAGAGATTTTGAAACTGAAATTTCCAAACCCGTTTCCAACGAAGGCGCCAATGGGCTTCCCCATAGAACTTGCCAACCTGAATTCCTACAGGCTAGATGTGAGAGGCACATTCTGCTGCTTCCTCCCTTAGAGTTAAACTAGCTTCTGAAAGCTCAACCTCCGGGGAGTTTGTTTGGCAGAGATATAGAACACACTTTTCCAAGCCTGTTGGAAGGCATTTGCAGTTTCATTTCGCGTCTAATTTCCCAAACCAAACTGCTTGCAGCTCTAACTCCCTTCTAACTACCACTTCTTCGGTTCAGTGAGATATGCTGGATTCTAAACGGAGAAGCTTCTCTGACGCTTTTTCACAGAGATTTTGAAACTGAAATCTCCCATGCCGTTTCCACCATAGGCAGCAATGGGCTTCCCCATAGAACTTGCCAACCTGAATTCCTACAGGCTAGATGTGAGAGGCACATTCTGCTGCTTCCTCCCTAAGAGTTAAGCTTGCTTCTGAAAGCTCAACCTCCGGGGACTCTGTTTGGCAGAGATATAGAACACACTTTTCCAAGCCTGTTGGAAGGCATTTGCAGTTTCATTTCGCGTCTAATTTCCCAAACCAAACTGCTTGCAGCTCTAACTCCCTTCTAACTACCACTTCTTCGGTTCAGTGAGATATGCTGGATTCTAAACGGAGAAGCTGCTCTGACGCTTTTTCACAGAGATTTTGAAACTGAAATCTCCCATGCCGTTTCCACCATAGGCAGCAATGGGCTTCCCCATAGAACTTGCCAACCTGAATTCCTACAGGCTAGATGTGAGAGGCACATTCTGCTGCTTCCTCCCTTAGAGTTAAACTAGCTTCTGAAAGCTCAACCTCCGGGGAGTTTGTTTGGCAGAGATATAGAACACACTTTTCCAAGCCTGTTGGAAGGCATTTGCAGTTTCATTTCGCGTCTAATTTCCCAAACCAAACTGCTTGCAGCTCTAACTCCCTTCTAACTACCACTTCTTCGGTTCAGTGAGATATGCTGGATTCTAAACGGAGAAGCTTCTCTGACGCTTTTTCACAGAGATTTTGAAACTGAAATTTCCAAACCCGTTTCCAACGAAGGCGCCAATGGGCTTCCCCATAGAACTTGCCAACCTGAATTCCTACAGGCTAGATGTGAGAGGCACATTCTGCTGCTTCCTCCCTTAGAGTTAAACTAGCTTCTGAAAGCTCAACCTCCGGGGAGTTTGTTTGGCAGAGATATAGAACACACTTTTCCAAGCCTGTGGGAAGGTATTTGCAGTTTCATTTCGCGTCTAATTTCCCAAACCAAACTGCTTGCAGCTCTAACTGCCTTCTAACTACCACTTCTTCGGTTCAGTGAGATATGCTGGATTCTAAACGGAGAAGCTTCTCTGACGCTTTTTCACAGAGATTTTGAAACTGAAATCTCCCATGCCGTTTCCACCATAGGCAGCAATGGGCTTCCCCATAGAACTTGCCAACCTGAATTCCTACAGGCTAGATGTGAGAGGCACATTCTGCTGCTTCCTCCCTAAGAGTTAAGCTTGCTTCTGAAAGCTCAACCTCCGGGGAGTCTGTTTGGCAGAGATATAGAACACACTTTTCCAAGCCTGTTGGAAGGCATTTGCAGTTTCATTTCGCGTCTAATTTCCCAAACCAAACTGCTTGCAGCTCTAACTGCCTTCTAACTACCACTTCTTCGGTTCAGTGAGATATGCTGGATTCTAAACGGAGAAGCTTCTCTGACGCTTTTTCACAGAGATTTTGAAACTGAAATTTCCAAACCCGTTTCCAACGAAGGCGCCAATGGGCTTCCCCATAGAACTTGCCAACCTGAATTCCTACAGGCTAGATGTGAGAGGCACATTCTGCTGCTTCCTCCCTTAGAGTTAAACTAGCTTCTGAAAGCTCAACCTCCGGGGAGTTTGTTTGGCAGAGATATAGAACACACTTTTCCAAGCCTGTTGGAAGGCATTTGCAGTTTCATTTCGCGTCTAATTTCCCAAACCAAACTGCTTGCAGCTCTACCTGCCTTCTAACTACCACTTCTTCGGTTCAGTGAGATATGCTGGATTCTAAACGGAGAAGCTTCTCTGACGCTTTTTCACAGAGATTTTGAAACTGAAATCTCCCATGCCGTTTCCACCATAGGCAGCAATGGGCTTCCCCATAGAACTTGCCAACCTGAATTCCTACAGGCTAGATGTGAGAGGCACATTCTGCTGCTTCCTCCCTAAGAGTTAAGCTTGCTTCTGAAAGCTCAACCTCCGGGGAGTCTGTTTGGCAGAGATATAGAACACACTTTTCCAAGCCTGTTGGAAGGCCTTTGCAGTGTCATTTCGCATCTAATTTCCCAAACCAAACTGCTTGCAGCTCTAACTCCCTTCTAACTACCACTTCTTCGGTTCAGTGAGATATGCTGGATTCTAAACGGAGAAGCTTCTCTGACGCTTTTTCACAGAGATTTTGAAACTGAAATTTCCAAACCCGTTTCCAACGAAGGCGCCAATGGGCTACCCCATAGAACTTGCCAACCTGAATTCCTACAGGCTAGATGTGAGAGGCACATTCTGCTGCTTCCTCCCTTAGAGTTAAACTAGCTTCTGAAAGCTCAACCTCCGGGGAGTTTGTTTGGCAGAGATATAGAACACACTTTTCCAAGCCTGTGGGAAGGCATTTGCAGTTTCATTTCGTGTCTAATTTCCCAAACCAAACTGCTTGCAGCTCTAACTCCCTTCTAACTACCACTTCTTCGGTTCAGTGAGATATGCTGGATTCTAAACGGAGAAGCTTCTCTGACGCTTTTTCACAGAGATTTTGAAACTGAAATCTCCCATGCCGTTTCCACCATAGGCAGCAATGGGCTTCCCCATAGAACTTGCCAACCTGAATTCCTACAGGCTAGATGTGAGAGGCACATTCTGCTGCTTCCTCCCTAAGAGTTAAGCTTGCTTCTGAAAGCTCAACCTCCGGGGACTCTGTTTGGCACAGATATAGAACACACTTTTCCAAGCCTGTTGGAAGGCTTTTGCAGTGTCATTTCGCATCTAATTTCCCAAACCAAACTGCTTGCAGCTCTAACTCCCTTCTAACTACCACTTCTTCGGTTCAGTGAGATATGCTGGATTCTAAACGGAGAAGCTTCTCTGACGCTTTTTCACAGAGATTTTGAAACTGAAATCTCCCATGCCGTTTCCACCATAGGCAGCAATGGGCTTCCCCATAGAACTTGCCAACCTGAATTCCTAAAGGCTAGATGTGAGAGGCACATTCTGCTGCTTCCTCCCTTAGAGTTAAACTAGCTTCTGAAAGCTCAACCTCCGGGGAGTTTGTTTGGCAGAGATATAGAACACACTTTTCCAAGCCTGTTGGAAGGCATTTGCAGTTTCATTTCGCGTCTAATTTCCCAAACCAAACTGCTTGCAGCTCTAACTCCCTTCTAACTACCACTTCTTCGGTTCAGTGAGATATGCTGGATTCTAAACGGAGAAGCTTCTCTGACGCTTTTTCACAGAGATTTTGAAACTGAAATCTCCCATGCCGTTTCCACCATAGGCAGCAATGGGCTTCCCCATAGAACTTGCCAACCTGAATTCCTACAGGCTAGATGTGAGAGGCACATTCTGCTGCTTCCTCCCTTAGAGTTAAACTTGCTTCTGAAAGCTCAACCTCCGGGGAGTTTGTTTGGCAGAGATATAGAACACACTTTTCCAAGCCTGTTGGAAGGCATTTGCAGTTTCATTTCGCGTCTAATTTCCCAAACCAAACTGCTTGCAGCTCTAACTCCCTTCTAACTACCACTTCTTCGGTTCAGTGAGATATGCTGGATTCTAAACGGAGAAGCTTCTCTGACGCTTTTTCACAGAGATTTTGAAACTGAAATCTCCCATGCTGTTTCCACCATAGCCAGCAATGGGCTTCCCCATAGAACTTGCCAACCTGAATTCCTACAGGCTAGATGTGAGAGGCACATTCTGCTGCTTCCTCCCTAAGAGTTAAACTTGCTTCTGAAAGCTCAACCTCCGGGGAGTTTGTTTGGCAGAGATATAGAACACACTTTTCCAAGCCTGTTGGAAGGCATTTGCAGTTTCATTTCGCGTCTAATTTCCCAAACCAAACTGCTTGCAGCTGTAACTCCCTTCTAACTACCACTTCTTCGGTTCAGTGAGATATGCTGGATTCTAAACGGAGAAGCTTCTCTGACGCTTTTTCACAGAGATTTTGAAACTGAAATCTCCCATGCCGTTTCCACCATAGGCAGCAATGGGCTTCCCCATAGAACTTGCCAACCTGAATTCCTACAGGCTAGATGTGAGAGGCACATTCTGCTGCTTCCTCCCTTAGAGTTAAACTTGCTTCTGAAAGCTCAACCTCCGGGGAGTTTGTTTGGCAGAGATATAGAACACACTTTTCCAAGCCTGTTGGAAGGCATTTGCAGTTTCATTTCGCGTCTAATTTCCCAAACCAAACTGCTTGCAGCTCTAACTCCCTTCTAACTACCACTTCTTCGGTTCAGTGAGATATGCTGGATTCTAAACGGAGAAGCTTCTCTGACGCTTTTTCACAGAGATTTTGAAACTGAAATCTCCCATGCTGTTTCCACCATAGCCAGCAATGGGCTTCCCCATAGAACTTGCCAACCTGAATTCCTACAGGCTAGATGTGAGAGGCACATTCTGCTGCTTCCTCCCTTAGAGTTAAACTAGCTTCTGAAAGCTCAACCTCCAGGGAGTCTGTTTGGCAGAGATATAGAACACACTTTTCCAAGCCTGTTGGAAGGCATTTGCAGTTTCATTTCGCGTCTAATTTCCCAAACCAAACTGCTTGCAGCTCTAACTGCCTTCTAACTACCACTTCTTCGGTTCAGTGAGATATGCTGGATTGTAAACGGAGAAGCTTCTCTGACGCTTTTTCACAGAGATTTTGAAACTGAAATCTCCCATGCCGTTTCCACCAATGGCAGCAATGGGCTACCCCATAGAACTTGCCAACCTGAATTCCTACAGGCTAGATGTGAGAGGCACATTCTGCTGCTTCCTCCCTAAGAGTTAAGCTTGCTTCTGAAAGCTCAACCTCCGGGGAGTCTGTTTGGCAGAGATATAGAACACACTTTTCCAAGCCTGTTGGAAGGCCTTTGCAGTGTCATTTCGCATCTAATTTCCCAAACCAAACTGCTTGCAGCTCTAACTCCCTTCTAACTACCACTTCTTCGGTTCAGTGAGATATGCTGGATTCTAAACGGAGAAGCTTCTCTGACGCTTTTTCACAGAGATTTTGAAACTGAAATTTCCAAACCCGTTTCCAACGAAGGCGCCAATGGGCTTCCCCATAGAACTTGCCAACCTGAATTCCTACAGGCTAGATGTGAGAGGCACATTCTGCTGCTTCCTCCCTTAGAGTTAAACTAGCTTCTGAAAGCTCAACCTCCGGGGAGTTTGTTTGGCAGAGATATAGAACACACTTATCCAAGCCTGTTGGAAGGCATTTGCAGTTTCATTTCGCGTCTAATTTCCCAAACCAAACTGCTTGCAGCTCTAACTCCCTTCTATCTACCACTTCTTCGGTTCAGTGAGATATGCTGGATTCTAAACGGAGAAGCTTCTCTGACGCTTTTTCACAGAGATTTTGAAACTGAAATCTCCCATGCCGTTTCCACCATAGGCAGCAATGGGCTTCCCCATAGAACTTGCCAACCTGAATTCCTACAGGCTAGATGTGAGAGGCACATTCTGCTGCTTCCTCCCTAAGAGTTAAGCTTGCTTCTGAAAGCTCAACCTCCGGGGAGTCTGTTTGGCAGAGATATAGAACACACTTTTCCAAGCCTGTTGGAAGGCCTTTGCAGTGTCATTTCGCATCTAATTTCCCAAACCAAACTGCTTGCAGCTCTAACTCCCTTCTAACTACCACTTCTTCGGTTCAGTGAGATATGCTGGATTCTAAACGGAGAAGCTTCTCTGACGCTTTTTCACAGAGATTTTGAAACTGAAATTTCCAAACCCGTTTCCAACGAAGGCGCCAATGGGCTACCCCATAGAACTTGCCAACCTGAATTCCTACAGGCTAGATGTGAGAGGCACATTCTGCTGCTTCCTCCCTTAGAGTTAAACTAGCTTCTGAAAGCTCAACCTCCAGGGAGTCTGTTTGGCAGAGATATAGAACACACTTTTCCAAGCCTGTTGGAAGGCATTTGCAGTTTCATTTCGCGTCTAATTTCCCAAACCAAACTGCTTGCAGCTCTAACTGCCTTCTAACTACCACTTCTTCGGTTCAGTGAGATATGCTGGATTCTAAACGGAGAAGCTTCTCTGACGCTTTTTCACAGAGATTTTGAAACTGAAATCTCCCATGCCGTTTCCACCATAGGCAGCAATGGGCTTCCCCATAGAACTTGCCAACCTGAATTCCTACAGGCTAGATGTGAGAGGCACATTCTGCTGCTTCCTCCCTAAGAGTTAAGCTTGCTTCTGAAAGCTCAACCTCCGGGGACTCTGTTTGGCACAGATATAGAACACACTTTTCCAAGCCTGTTGGAAGGCTTTTGCAGTGTCATTTCGCATCTAATTTCCCAAACCAAACTGCTTGCAGCTCTAACTCCCTTCTAACTACCACTTCTTCGGTTCAGTGAGATATGCTGGATTCTAAACGGAGAAGCTTCTCTGACGCTTTTTCACAGAGATTTTGAAACTGAAATCTCCCATGCCGTTTCCACCATAGGCAGCAATGGGCTTCCCCATAGAACTTGCCAACCTGAATTCCTACAGGCTAGATGTGAGAGGCACATTCTGCTGCTTCCTCCCTAAGAGTTAAGCTTGCTTCTGAAAGCTCAACCTCCGGGGACTCTGTTTGGCACAGATATAGAACACACTTTTCCAAGCCTGTTGGAAGGCTTTTGCAGTGTCATTTCGCATCTAATTTCCCAAACCAAACTGCTTGCAGCTCTAACTGCCTTCTAACTACCACTTCTTCGGTTCAGTGAGATATGCTGGATTCTAAACGGAGAAGCTTCTCTGACGCTTTTTCACAGAGATTTTGAAACTGAAATCTCCCATGCTGTTTCCACCATAGCCAGCAATGGGCTTCCCCATAGAACTTGCCAACCTGAATTCCTACAGGCTAGATGTGAGAGGCACATTCTGCTGCTTCCTCCCTTAGAGTTAAACTAGCTTCTGAAAGCTCAACCTCCAGGGAGTCTGTTTGGCAGAGATATAGAACACACTTTTCCAAGCCTGTTGGAAGGCATTTGCAGTTTCATTTCGCGTCTAATTTCCCAAACCAAACTGCTTGCAGCTCTAACTGCCTTCTAACTACCACTTCTTCGGTTCAGTGAGATATGCTGGATTGTAAACGGAGAAGCTTCTCTGACGCTTTTTCACAGAGATTTTGAAACTGAAATCTCCCATGCCGTTTCCACCAATGGCAGCAATGGGCTACCCCATAGAACTTGCCAACCTGAATTCCTACAGGCTAGATGTGAGAGGCACATTCTGCTGCTTCCTCCCTAAGAGTTAAGCTTGCTTCTGAAAGCTCAACCTCCGGGGAGTCTGTTTGGCAGAGATATAGAACACACTTTTCCAAGCCTGTTGGAAGGCCTTTGCAGTGTCATTTCGCATCTAATTTCCCAAACCAAACTGCTTGCAGCTCTAACTCCCTTCTAACTACCACTTCTTCGGTTCAGTGAGATATGCTGGATTCTAAACGGAGAAGCTTCTCTGACGCTTTTTCACAGAGATTTTGAAACTGAAATTTCCAAACCCGTTTCCAACGAAGGCGCCAATGGGCTTCCCCATAGAACTTGCCAACCTGAATTCCTACAGGCTAGATGTGAGAGGCACATTCTGCTGCTTCCTCCCTTAGAGTTAAACTAGCTTCTGAAAGCTCAACCTCCGGGGAGTTTGTTTGGCAGAGATATAGAACACACTTATCCAAGCCTGTTGGAAGGCATTTGCAGTTTCATTTCGCGTCTAATTTCCCAAACCAAACTGCTTGCAGCTCTAACTCCCTTCTATCTACCACTTCTTCGGTTCAGTGAGATATGCTGGATTCTAAACGGAGAAGCTTCTCTGACGCTTTTTCACAGAGATTTTGAAACTGAAATCTCCCATGCCGTTTCCACCATAGGCAGCAATGGGCTTCCCCATAGAACTTGCCAACCTGAATTCCTACAGGCTAGATGTGAGAGGCACATTCTGCTGCTTCCTCCCTAAGAGTTAAGCTTGCTTCTGAAAGCTCAACCTCCGGGGAGTCTGTTTGGCAGAGATATAGAACACACTTTTCCAAGCCTGTTGGAAGGCCTTTGCAGTGTCATTTCGCATCTAATTTCCCAAACCAAACTGCTTGCAGCTCTAACTCCCTTCTAACTACCACTTCTTCGGTTCAGTGAGATATGCTGGATTCTAAACGGAGAAGCTTCTCTGACGCTTTTTCACAGAGATTTTGAAACTGAAATTTCCAAACCCGTTTCCAACGAAGGCGCCAATGGGCTACCCCATAGAACTTGCCAACCTGAATTCCTACAGGCTAGATGTGAGAGGCACATTCTGCTGCTTCCTCCCTTAGAGTTAAACTAGCTTCTGAAAGCTCAACCTCCAGGGAGTCTGTTTGGCAGAGATATAGAACACACTTTTCCAAGCCTGTTGGAAGGCATTTGCAGTTTCATTTCGCGTCTAATTTCCCAAACCAAACTGCTTGCAGCTCTAACTGCCTTCTAACTACCACTTCTTCGGTTCAGTGAGATATGCTGGATTCTAAACGGAGAAGCTTCTCTGACGCTTTTTCACAGAGATTTTGAAACTGAAATCTCCCATGCCGTTTCCACCATAGGCAGCAATGGGCTTCCCCATAGAACTTGCCAACCTGAATTCCTACAGGCTAGATGTGAGAGGCACATTCTGCTGCTTCCTCCCTAAGAGTTAAGCTTGCTTCTGAAAGCTCAACCTCCGGGGACTCTGTTTGGCACAGATATAGAACACACTTTTCCAAGCCTGTTGGAAGGCTTTTGCAGTGTCATTTCGCATCTAATTTCCCAAACCAAACTGCTTGCAGCTCTAACTCCCTTCTAACTACCACTTCTTCGGTTCAGTGAGATATGCTGGATTCTAAACGGAGAAGCTTCTCTGACGCTTTTTCACAGAGATTTTGAAACTGAAATCTCCCATGCCGTTTCCACCATAGGCAGCAATGGGCTTCCCCATAGAACTTGCCAACCTGAATTCCTAAAGGCTAGATGTGAGAGGCACATTCTGCTGCTTCCTCCCTTAGAGTTAAACTAGCTTCTGAAAGCTCAACCTCCGGGGAGTTTGTTTGGCAGAGATATAGAACACACTTTTCCAAGCCTGTTTGAAGGCATTTGCAGTTTCATTTCGCGTCTAATTTCCCAAACCAAACTGCTTGCAGCTCTAACTCCCTTCTAACTACCACTTCTTCGGTTCAGTGAGATATGCTGGATTCTAAACGGAGAAGCTTCTCTGACGCTTTTTCACAGAGATTTTGAAACTGAAATTTCCAAACCCGTTTCCAACGAAGGCGCCAATGGGCTACCCCATAGAACTTGCCAACCTGAATTCCTACAGGCTAGATGTGAGAGGCACATTCTGCTGCTTCCTCCCTTAGAGTTAAACTAGCTTCTGAAAGCTCAACCTCCAGGGAGTCTGTTTGGCAGAGATATAGAACACACTTTTCCAAGCCTGTTGGAAGGCATTTGCAGTTTCATTTCGCGTCTAATTTCCCAAACCAAACTGCTTGCAGCTCTAACTGCCTTCTAACTACCACTTCTTCGGTTCAGTGAGATATGCTGGATTCTAAACGGAGAAGCTTCTCTGACGCTTTTTCACAGAGATTTTGAAACTGAAATCTCCCATGCCGTTTCCACCATAGGCAGCAATGGGCTTCCCCATAGAACTTGCCAACCTGAATTCCTACAGGCTAGATGTGAGAGGCACATTCTGCTGCTTCCTCCCTAAGAGTTAAGCTTGCTTCTGAAAGCTCAACCTCCGGGGACTCTGTTTGGCACAGATATAGAACACACTTTTCCAAGCCTGTTGGAAGGCTTTTGCAGTGTCATTTCGCATCTAATTTCCCAAACCAAACTGCTTGCAGCTCTAACTGCCTTCTAACTACCACTTCTTCGGTTCAGTGAGATATGCTGGATTCTAAACGGAGAAGCTTCTCTGACGCTTTTTCACAGAGATTTTGAAACTGAAATCTCCCATGCCGTTTCCACCATAGGCAGCAATGGGCTTCCCCATAGAACTTGCCAACCTGAATTCCTACAGGCTAGATGTGAGAGGCACATTCTGCTGCTTCCTCCCTAAGAGTTAAGCTTGCTTCTGAAAGCTCAACCTCCGGGGAGTCTGTTTGGCAGAGATATAGAACACACTTTTCCAAGCCTGTTGGAAGGCCTTTGCAGTTTCATTTCGCGTCTAATTTCCCAAACCAAACTGCTTGCAGCTCTAACTCCCTTCTAACTACCACTTCTTCGGTTCAGTGAGATATGCTGGATTCTAAACGGAGAAGCTTCTCTGACGCTTTTTCACAGAGATTTTGAAACTGAAATTTCCAAACCCGTTTCCAACGAAGGCGCCAATGGGCTTCCCCATAGAACTTGCCAACCTGAATTCCTACAGGCTAGATGGGAGAGGCACATTCTGCTGCTTCCTCCCTAAGAGTTAAGCTTGCTTCTGAAAGCTCAACCTCCGGGGAGTCTGTTTGGCAGAGATATATAACACACTTTTCCAAGCCTGTTGGAAGGCCTTTGCAGTTTCATTTCGCGTCTAATTTCCCAAACCAAACTGCTTGCAGCTCTAACTCCCTTCTAACTACCACTTCTTCGGTTCAGTGAGATATGCTGGATTCTAAACGGAGAAGCTTCTCTGACGCTTTTTCACAGAGATTTTGAAACTGAAATCTCCCATGCCGTTTCCACCTTAGGCAGCAATGGGCTTCCCCATAGAACTTGCCAACCTGAATTCCTACAGGCTAGATGTGAGAGGCACATTCTGCTGCTTCCTCCCTAAGAGTTAAGCTTGCTTGTGAAAGCTCAACCTCCGGGGAGTTTGTTTGGCAGAGATATAGAACACACTTTTCCAAGCCTGTTGGAAGGCATTTGCAGTTTCATTTCGCGTCTAATTTCCCAAACCAAACTGCTTGCAGCTCTAACTCCCTTCTAACTACCACTTCTTCGGTTCAGTGAGATATGCTGGATTCTAAACGGAGAAGCTTCTCTGACGCTTTTTCACAGAGATTTTCAAACTGAAATTTCCAAACCCGTTTCCAACGAAGGCGCCAATGGGCTTCCCCATAGAACTTGCCAACCTGAATTCCTACAGGCTAGATGTGAGAGGCACATTCTGCTGCTTCCTCCCTTAGAGTTAAACTTGCTTCTGAAAGCTCAACCTCCGGGGAGTTTGTTTGGCAGAGATATAGAACACACTTTTCCAAGCCTGTTGGAAGGCATTTGCAGTTTCATTTCGCGTCTAATTTCCCAAACCAAACTGCTTGCAGCTCTAACTCCCTTCTAACTACCACTTCTTCGGTTCAGTGAGATATGCTGGATTCTAAACGGAGAAGCTTCTCTGACGCTTTTTCACAGAGATTTTGAAACTGAAATCTCCCATGCCGTTTCCACCATAGGCAGCAATGGGCTTCCCCATAGAACTTGCCAACCTGAATTCCTACAGGCTAGATGTGAGAGGCACATTCTGCTGCTTCCTCCCTAAGAGTTAAGCTTGCTTCTGAAAGCTCAACCTCCGGGGAGTCTGTTTGGCAGAGATATAGAACACACTTTTCCAAGCCTGTTGGAAGGCATTTGCAGTTTCATTTCGCATCTAATTTCCCAAACCAAACTGCTTGCAGCTCTAACTGCCTTCTAACTACCACTTCTTCGGTTCAGTGAGATATGCTGGATTCTAAACGGAGAAGCTTCTCTGACGCTTTTTCACAGAGATTTTGAAACTGAAATCTCCCATGCTGTTTCCACCATAGCCAGCAATGGGCTTCCCCATAGAACTTGCCAACCTGAATTCCTACAGGCTAGATATGAGAGGCACATTCTGCTGCTTCCTCCCTTAGAGTTAAACTAGCTTCTGAAAGCTCAACCTCCAGGGAGTCTGTTTGGCAGAGATATAGAACACACTTTTCCAAGCCTGTTAGAAGGCATTTGCAGTTTCATTTCGCGTCTAATTTCCCAAACCAAACTGCTTGCAGCTCTAACTGCCTTCTAACTACCATTTCTTCGGTTCAGTGAGATATGCTGGATTCTAAACGGAGAAGCTTCTCTGACGCTTTTTCACAGAGATTTTGAAACTGAAATCTCCCATGCCGTTTCCACCATAGGCAGCAATGGGCTTCCCCATAGAACTTGCCAACCTGAATTCCTACAGGCTAGATGTGAGAGGCACATTCTGCTGCTTCCTCCCTAAGAGTTAAGCTTGCTTGTGAAAGCTCAACCTCCGGGGAGTCTGTTTGGCAGAGATATAGAACACACTTTTCCAAGCTTGTTGGAAGGCCTTTGCAGTGTCATTTCGCATCTAATTTCCCAAACCAAACTGCTTGCAGCTCTAACTCCCTTCTAACTACCACTTCTTCGGTTCAGTGAGATATGCTGGATTCTAAACGGAGAAGCTTCTCTGACGCTTTTTCACAGAGATTTTGAAACTGAAATCTCCCATGCCGTTTCCACCATAGGCAGCAATGGGCTTCCCCATAGAACTTGCCAACCGGAATTCCTACAGGCTAGATGTGAGAGGCACATTCTGCTGCTTCCTCCCTTAGAGTTAAACTTGCTTCTGAAAGCTCAACCTCCGGGGAGTTTGTTTGGCAGAGATATAGAACACACTTTTCCAAGCCTGTTGGAAGGCATTTGCAGTTTCATTTCGCGTCTAATTTCCCAAACCAAACTGCTTGCAGCTCTAACTCCCTTCTAACTACCACTTCTTCGGTTCAGTGAGATATGCTGGATTCTAAACGGAGAAGCTTCTCTGACGCTTTTTCACAGAGATTTTGAAACTGAAATCTCCCATGCCGTTTCCACCATAGGCAGCAATGGGCTTCCCCATAGAACTTGCCAACCTGAATTCCTACAGGCTAGATGTGAGAGGCACATTCTGCTGCTTCCTCCCTTAGAGTTAAACTTGCTTCTGAAAGCTCAACCTCCGGGGAGTTTGTTTGGCAGAGATATAGAACACACTTTTCCAAGCCTGTTGGAAGGCATTTGCAGTTTCATTTCGCGTCTAATTTCCCAAACCAAACTGCTTGCAGCTCTAACTCCCTTCTAACTACCACTTCTTCGGTTCAGTGAGATATGCTGGATTCTAAACGGAGAAGCTTCTCTGACGCTTTTTCACAGAGATTTTGAAACTGAAATCTCCCATGCTGTTTCCACCATAGCCAGCAATGGGCTTCCCCATAGAACTTGCCAACCTGAATTCCTACAGGCTAGATGTGAGAGGCACATTCTGCTGCTTCCTCCCTAAGAGTTAAACTTGCTTCTGAAAGCTCAACCTCCGGGGAGTTTGTTTGGCAGAGATATAGAACACACTTTTCCAAGCCTGTTGGAAGGCATTTGCAGTTTCATTTCGCGTCTAATTTCCCAAACCAAACTGCTTGCAGCTGTAACTCCCTTCTAACTACCACTTCTTCGGTTCAGTGAGATATGCTGGATTCTAAACGGAGAAGCTTCTCTGACGCTTTTTCACAGAGATTTTGAAACTGAAATCTCCCATGCCGTTTCCACCATAGGCAGCAATGGGCTTCCCCATAGAACTTGCCAACCTGAATTCCTACAGGCTAGATGTGAGAGGCACATTCTGCTGCTTCCTCCCTTAGAGTTAAACTTGCTTCTGAAAGCTCAACCTCCGGGGAGTGTGTTTGGCAGAGATATAGAACACACTTTTCCAAGCCTGTTGGAAGGCATTTGCAGTTTCATTTCGCGTCTAATTTCCCAAACCAAACTGCTTGCAGCTCTAACTCCCTTCTAACTACCACTTCTTCGGTTCAGTGAGATATGCTGGATTCTAAACGGAGAAGCTTCTCTGACGCTTTTTCACAGAGATTTTGAAACTGAAATCTCCCATGCTCTTTCCACCATAGCCAGCAATGGGCTTCCCCATAGAACTTGCCAACCTGAATTCCTACAGGCTAGATGTGAGAGGCACATTCTGCTGCTTCCTCCCTTAGAGTTAAACTAGCTTCTGAAAGCTCAACCTCCAGGGAGTCTGTTTGGCAGAGATATAGAACACACTTTTCCAAGCCTGTTGGAAGGCATTTGCAGTTTCATTTCGCGTCTAATTTCCCAAACCAAACTGCTTGCAGCTCTAACTGCCTTCTAACTACCACTTCTTCGGTTCAGTGAGATATGCTGGATTGTAAACGGAGAAGCTTCTCTGACGCTTTTTCACAGAGATTTTGAAACTGAAATCTCCCATGCCGTTTCCACCAATGGCAGCAATGGGCTACCCCATAGAACTTGCCAACCTGAATTCCTACAGGCTAGATGTGAGAGGCACATTCTGCTGCTTCCTCCCTAAGAGTTAAGCTTGCTTCTGAAAGCTCAACCTCCGGGGAGTCTGTTTGGCAGAGATATAGAACACACTTTTCCAAGCCTGTTGGAAGGCCTTTGCAGTGTCATTTCGCATCTAATTTCCCAAACCAAACTGCTTGCAGCTCTAACTCCCTTCTAACTACCACTTCTTCGGTTCAGTGAGATATGCTGGATTCTAAACGGAGAAGCTTCTCTGACGCTTTTTCACAGAGATTTTGAAACTGAAATTTCCAAACCCGTTTCCAACGAAGGCGCCAATGGGCTTCCCCATAGAACTTGCCAACCTGAATTCCTACAGGCTAGATGTGAGAGGCACATTCTGCTGCTTCCTCCCTTAGAGTTAAACTAGCTTCTGAAAGCTCAACCTCCGGGGAGTTTGTTTGGCAGAGATATAGAACACACTTATCCAAGCCTGTTGGAAGGCATTTGCAGTTTCATTTCGCGTCTAATTTCCCAAACCAAACTGCTTGCAGCTCTAACTCCCTTCTAACTACCACTTCTTCGGTTCAGTGAGATATGCTGGATTCTAAACGGAGAAGCTTCTCTGACGCTTTTTCACAGAGATTTTGAAACTGAAATCTCCCATGCCGTTTCCACCATAGGCAGCAATGCGCTTCCCCATAGAACTTGCCAACCTGAATTCCTACAGGCTAGATGTGAGAGGCACATTCTGCTGCTTCCTCCCTAAGAGTTAAGCTTGCTTCTGAAAGCTCAACCTCCGGGGAGTCTGTTTGGCAGAGATATAGAACACACTTTTCCAAGCCTGTTGGAAGGCCTTTGCAGTGTCATTTCGCATCTAATTTCCCAAACCAAACTGCTTGCAGCTCTAACTCCCTTCTAACTACCACTTCTTCGGTTCAGTGAGATATGCTGGATTCTAAACGGAGAAGCTTCTCTGACGCTTTTTCACAGAGATTTTGAAACTGAAATTTCCAAACCCGTTTCCAACGAAGGCGCCAATGGGCTACCCCATAGAACTTGCCAACCTGAATTCCTACAGGCTAGATGTGAGAGGCACATTCTGCTGCTTCCTCCCTTAGAGTTAAACTAGCTTCTGAAAGCTCAACCTCCAGGGAGTCTGTTTGGCAGAGATATAGAACACACTTTTCCAAGCCTGTTGGAAGGCATTTGCAGTTTCATTTCGCGTCTAATTTCCCAAACCAAACTGCTTGCAGCTCTAACTCCCTTCTAACTACCACTTCTTCGGTTCAGTGAGATATGCTGGATTCTAAACGGAGAAGCTTCTCTGACGCTTTTTCACAGAGATTTTGAAACTGAAATCTCCCATGCCGTTTCCACCATAGGCAGCAATGGGCTTCCCCATAGAACTTGCCAACCTGAATTCCTACAGGCTAGATGTGAGAGGCACATTCTGCTGCTTCCTCCCTAAGAGTTAAGCTTGCTTCTGAAAGCTCAACCTCCGGGGAGTCTGTTTGGCAGAGATATAGAACACACTTTTCCAAGCCTGTTGGAAGGCCTTTGCAGTGTCATTTCGCATCTAATTTCCCAAACCAAACTGCTTGCAGCTCTAACTGCCTTCTAACTACCACTTCTTCGGTTCAGTGAGATATGCTGGATTCTAAACGGAGAAGCTTCTCTGACGCTTTTTCACAGAGATTTTGAAACTGAAATCTCCCATGCTGTTTCCACCATAGCCAGCAATGGGCTTCCCCATAGAACTTGCCAACCTGAATTCCTACAGGCTAGATATGAGAGACACATTCTGCTGCTTCCTCCCTTAGAGTTAAACTAGCTTCTGAAAGCTCAACCTCCAGGGAGTCTGTTTGGCAGAGATATAGAACACACTTTTCCAAGCCTGTTAGAAGGCATTTGCAGTTTCATTTCGCGTCTAATTTCCCAAACCAAATTGCTTGCAGCTCTAACTGCCTTCTAACTACCATTTCTTCGGTTCAGTGAGATATGCTGGATTCTAAACGGAGAAGCTTCTCTGACGCTTTTTCACAGAGATTTTGAAACTGAAATCTCCCATGCCGTTTCCACCATAGGCAGCAATGGGCTTCCCCATAGAACTTGCCAACCTGAATTCCTACAGGCTAGATGTGAGAGGCACATTCTGCTGCTTCCTCCCTAAGAGTTAAGCTTGCTTGTGAAAGCTCAACCTCCGGGGAGTCTGTTTGGCAGAGATATAGAACACACTTTTCCAAGCTTGTTGGAAGGCCTTTGCAGTGTCATTTCGCATCTAATTTCCCAAACCAAACTGCTTGCAGCTCTAACTCCCTTCTAACTACCACTTCTTCGGTTCAGTGAGATATGCTGGATTCTAAACGGAGAAGCTTCTCTGACGCTTTTTCACAGAGATTTTGAAACTGAAATCTCCCATGCCGTTTCCACCATAGGCAGCAATGGGCTTCCCCATAGAACTTGCCAACCGGAATTCCTACAGGCTAGATGTGAGAGGCACATTCTGCTGCTTCCTCCCTTAGAGTTAAACTTGCTTCTGAAAGCTCAACCTCCAGGGAGTTTGTTTGGCAGAGATATAGAACACACTTTTCCAAGCCTGTTGGAAGGCATTTGCAGTTTCATTTCGCGTCTAATTTCCCAAACCAAACTGCTTGCAGCTCTAACTCCCTTCTAACTACCACTTCTTCGGTTCAGTGAGATATGCTGGATTCTAAACGGAGAAGCTTCTCTGACGCTTTTTCACAGAGATTTTGAAACTGAAATTTCCAAACCCGTTTCCAACGAAGGCGCCAATGGGCTTCCCCATAGAACTTGCCAACCTGAATTCCTTCAGGCTAGATGTGAGAAGCACATTCTGCTGCTTCCTCCCTTAGAGTTAAACTAGCTTCTGAAAGCTCAACCTCCGGGGAGTTTGTTTGGCAGAGATATAGAACACACTTTTCCAAGCCTGTTGGAAGGCATTTGCAGTTTCATTTCGCGTCTAATTTCCCAAACCAAACTGCTTGCAGCTCTAACTCCCTTCTAACTACCACTTCTTCGGTTCAGTGAGATATGCTGGATTCTAAACGGAGAAGCTTCTCTGACGCTTTTTCACAGAGATTTTGAAACTGAAATCTCCCATGCCGTTTCCACCATAGGCAGCAATGGGCTTCCCCATAGAACTTGCCAACCTGAATTCCTACAGGCTAGATGTGAGAGGCACATTCTGCTGCTTCCTCCCTAAGAGTTAAGCTTGCTTCTGAAAGCTCAACCTCCGGGGAGTCTGTTTGGCAGAGATATAGAACACACTTTTCCAAGCCTGTTGGAAGGCCTTTGCAGTTTCATTTCGCGTCTAATTTCCCAAACCAAACTGCTTGCAGCTCTAACTCACTTCTAACTACCACTTCTTCGGTTCAGTGAGATATGCTGGATTCTAAACGGAGAAGCTTCTCTGACGCTTTTTCACAGAGATTTAGAAACTGAAATTTCCAAACCCGTTTCCAACGAAGGCGCCAATGGGCTTCCCCATAGAACTTGCCAACCTGAATTCCTACAGGCTAGATGTGAGAGGCACATTCTGCTGCTTCCTCCCTTAGAGTTAAACTAGCTTCTGAAAGCTCAACCTCCGGGGAGTTTGTTTGGCAGAGTTATAGAACACACTTTTCCAAGCCTGTTGGAAGGCATTTGCAGTTTCATTTCGCGTCTAATTTCCCAAACCAAACTGCTTGCAGCTCTAACTGCCTTCTAACTACCACTTCTTCGGTTCAGTGAGATATGCTGGATTCTAAACGGAGAAGCTTCTCTGACGCTTTTTCACAGAGATTTTGAAACTGAAATCTCCCATGCCGTTTCCACCATAGGCAGCAATGGGCTTCCCCATAGAACTTGCCAACCTGAATTCCTACAGGCTAGATGTGAGAGGCACATTCTGCTGCTTCCTCCCTAAGAGTTAAGCTTGCTTGTGAAAGCTCAACCTCCGGGGAGTTTGTTTGGCAGAGATATAGAACACACTTTTCCAAGCCTGTTGGAAGGCATTTGCAGTTTCATTTCGCGTCTAATTTCCCAAACCAAACTGCTTGCAGCTCTAACTCCCTTCTAACTACCACTTCTTCGGTTCAGTGAGATATGCTGGATTCAAAACGGAGAAGCTTCTCTGACGCTTTTTCACAGAGATTTTCAAAATGAAATTTCCAAACCCGTTTCCAACGAAGGCGCCAATGGGCTTCCCCATAGAACTTGCCAACCTGAATTCCTACAGGCTAGATGTGAGAGGCACATTCTGCTGCTTCCTCCCTTAGAGTTAAACTAGCTTCTGAAAGCTCAACCTCCGGGGAGTTTGTTTGGCAGAGATATAGAACACACTTTTCCAAGCCTGTTGGAAGGCATTTGCAGTTTCATTTCGCGTCTAATTTCCCAAACCAAACTGCTTGCAGCTCTAACTCCCTTCTAACTACCACTTCTTCGGTTCAGTGAGATATGCTGGATTCTAAACGGAGAAGCTTCTCTGACGCTTTTTCACAGAGATTTTGAAACTGAAATCTCCCATGCCGTTTCCACCATAGGCAGCAATGGGCTTCCCCATAGAACTTGCCAACCTGAATTCCTACAGGCTAGATGTGAGAGGCACATTCTGCTGCTTCCTCCCTAAGAGTTAAGCTTGCTTCTGAAAGCTCAACCTCCGGGGAGTCTGTTTGGCAGAGATATAGAACACACTTTTCCAAGCCTGTTGGAAGGCCTTTGCAGTGTCATTTCGCATCTAATTTCCCAAACCAAACTGCTTGCAGCTCTAACTCCCTTCTAACTACCACTTCTTCGGTTCAGTGAGATATGCTGGATTCTAAACGGAGAAGCTTCTCTGACGCTTTTTCACAGAGATTTTGAAACTGAAATTTCCAAACCCGTTTCCAACGAAGGCGCCAATGGGCTTCTCCATAGAACTTGCCAACCTGAATTCCTACAGGCTAGATGTGAGAGGCACATTCTGCTGCTTCCTCCCTTAGAGTTAAACTAGCTTCTGAAAGCTCAACCTCCGGGGAGTTTGTTTGGCAGAGATATAGAACACACTTTTCCAAGCCTGTTGGAAGGCATTTGCAGTTTCATTTCGCGTCTAATTTCCCAAACCAAACTGCTTGCAGCTCTAACTGCCTTCTAACTACCACTTCTTCGGTTCAGTGAGATATGCTGGATCCTAAACGGAGAAGCTTCTCTGACGCTTTTTCACAGAGATTTTGAAACTGAAATCTCCCATGCTGTTTCCACCATAGCCAGCAATGGGCTTCCCCATAGAACTTGCCAACCTGAATTCCTACAGGCTAGATGTGAGAGGCACATTCTGCTGCTTCCTCCCTTAGAGTTAAACTAGCTTCTGAAAGCTCAACCTCCAGGGAGTCTGTTTGGCAGAGATATAGAACACACTTTTCCAAGCCTGATGGAAGGCATTTGCAGTTTCATTTCGCGTCTAATTTCCCAAACCAAACTGCTTGCAGCTCTAACTGCCTTCTAACTACCACTTCTTCGGTTCAGTGAGATATGCTGGATTCTAAACGGAGAAGCTTCTCTGACGCTTTTTCACAGAGATTTTCAAACTGAAATCTCCCATGCCGTTTCCACCATAGGCAGCAATGGGCTTCCCCATAGAACTTGCCAACCTGAATTCCTACAGGCTAGATGTGAGAGGCACATTCTGCTGCTTCCTCCCTAAGAGTTAAGCTTGCTTGTGAAAGCTCAACCTCCGGGGAGTCTGTTTGGCAGAGATATAGAACACACTTTTCCAAGCTTTTTGGAAGGCCTTTGCAGTGTCATTTCGCATCTAATTTCCCAAACCAAACTGCTTGCAGCTCTAACTCCCTTCTAACTACCACTTCTTCGGTTCAGTGAGATATGCTGGATTCTAAACGGAGAAGCTTCTCTGACGCTTTTTCACAGAGATTTTGAAACTGAAATCTCCCATGCCGTTTCCACCATAGGCAGCAATGGGCTTCCCCATAGAACTGGCCAACCGGAATTCCTACAGGCTAGATGTGAGAGGCACATTCTGCTGCTTCCTCCCTTAGAGTTAAACTTGCTTCTGAAAGCTCAACCTCCGGGGAGTTTGTTTGGCAGAGATATAGAACACACTTTTCCAAGCCTGTTGGAAGGCATTTGCAGTTTCATTTCGCGTCTAATTTCCCAAACCAAACTGCTAGCAGCTCTAACTCCCTTCTAACTACCACTTCTTCGGTTCAGTGAGATATGCTGGATTCTAAACGGAGAAGCTTCTCTGACGCTTTTTCACAGAGATTTTGAAACTGAAATTTCCAAACCCGTTTCCAACGAAGGCGCCAATGGGCTTCCCCATAGAACTTGCCAACCTGAATTCCTACAGGCTAGATGTGAGAAGCACATTCTGCTGCTTCCTCCCTTAGAGTTAAACTAGCTTCTGAAAGCTCAACCTCCGGGGAGTTTGTTTGGCAGAGATATAGAACACACTTTTCCAAGCCTGTTGGAAGGCATTTGCAGTTTCATTTCGCGTCTAATTTCCCAAACCAAACTGCTTGCAGCTCTAACTCCCTTCTAACTACCACTTCTTCGGTTCAGTGAGATATGCTGGATTCTAAACGGAGAAGCTTCTCTGACGCTTTTTCACAGAGATTTTGAAACTGAAATCTCCCATGCCGTTTCCACCATAGGCAGCAATGGGCTTCCCCATAGAACTTGCCAACCTGAATTCCTACAGGCTAGATGTGAGAGGCACATTCTGCTGCTTCCTCCCTAAGAGTTAAGCTTGCTTCTGAAAGCTCAACCTCCGGGGAGTCTGTTTGGCAGAGATATAGAACACACTTTTCCAAGCCTGTTGGAAGGCCTTTGCAGTTTCATTTCGCGTCTAATTTCCCAAACCAAACTGCTTGCAGCTCTAACTCCCTTCTAACTACCACTTCTTCGGTTCAGTGAGATATGCTGGATTCTAAACGGAGAAGCTTCTCTGACGCTTTTTCACAGAGATTTTGAAACTGAAATCTCCCATGCCGTTTCCACCATAGGCAGCAATGGGCTTCCCCATAGAACTTGCCAACCTGAATTCCTACAGGCTAGATGTGAGAGGCACATTCTGCTGCTTCCTCCCTAAGAGTTAAGCTTGCTTCTGAAAGCTCAACCTCCGGGGAGTCTGTTTGGCAGAGATATAGAACACACTTTTCCAAGCCTGTTGGAAGGCCTTTGCAGTTTCATTTCGCGTCTAATTTCCCAAACCAAACTGCTTGCAGCTCTAACTCCCTTCTAACTACCACTTCTTCGGTTCAGTGAGATATGCTGGATTCTAAACGGAGAAGCTTCTCTGACGCTTTTTCACAGAGATTTTGAAACTGAAATTTCCAAACCCGTTTCCAACGAAGGCGCCAATGGGCTTCCCCATAGAACTTGCCAACCTGAATTCCTACAGGCTAGATGTGAGAGGCACATTCTGCTGCTTCCTCCCTAAGAGTTAAGCTTGCTTCTGAAAGCTCAACCTCCGGGGAGTCTGTTTGGCAGAGATATAGAACACACTTTTCCAAGCCTGTTGGAAGGCCTTTGCAGTTTCATTTCGCGTCTAATTTCCCAAACCAAACTGCTTGCAGCTCTAACTCCCTTCTAACTACCACTTCTTCGGTTCAGTGAGATATGCTGGATTCTAAACGGAGAAGCTTCTCTGACGCTTTTTCACAGAGATTTTGAAACTGAAATCTCCCATGCCGTTTCCACCATAGGCAGCAATGGGCTTCCCCATAGAACTTGCCAACCTGAATTCCTACAGGCTAGATGTGAGAGGCACATTCTGCTGCTTCCTCCCTTAGAGTTAAACTAGCTTCTGAAAGCTCAACCTCCGGGGAGTTTGTTTGGCAGAGATATAGAACACAATTTTCCAAGCCTGTTGGAAGGCATTTGCAGTTTCATTTCGCGTCTAATTTCCCAAACCAAACTGCTTGCAGCTCTAACTCCCTTCTAACTACCACTTGTTCGGTTCAGTGAGATATGCTGGATTCTAAACGGAGAAGCTTCTCTGACGCTTTTTCACAGAGATTTTGAAACTGAAATCTCCCATGCCGTTTCCACCATAGGCAGCAATGGGCTTCCCCATAGAACTTGCCAACCTGAATTCCTACAGGCTAGATGTGAGAGGCACATTCTGCTGCTTCCTCCCTAAGAGTTAAGCTTGCTTCTGAAAGCTCAACCTCCGGGGAGTCTGTTTGGCAGAGATATAGAACACACTTTTCCAAGCCTGTTGGAAGGCCTTTGCAGTTTCATTTCGCGTCTAATTTCCCAAACCAAACTGCTTGCAGCTCTAACTCCCTTCTAACTACCACTTCTTCGGTTCAGTGAGATATGCTGGATTCTAAACGGAGAAGCTTCTCTGACGCTTTTTCACAGAGATTTTGAAACTGAAATCTCCCATGCCGTTTCCACCATAGGCAGCAATGGGCTTCCCCATAGAACTTGCCAACCTGAATTCCTACAGGCTAGATGTGAGAGGCACATTCTGCTGCTTCCTCCCTTAGAGTTAAACTAGCTTCTGAAAGCTCAACCTCCGGGGAGTTTGTTTGGCAGAGATATAGAACACAATTTTCCAAGCCTGTTGGAAGGCATTTGCAGTTTCATTTCGCGTCTAATTTCCCAAACCAAACTGCTTGCAGCTCTAACTCCCTTCTAACTACCACTTCTTCGGTTCAGTGAGATATGCTGGATTCTAAACGGAGAAGCTTCTCTGACGCTTTTTCACAGAGATTTTGAAACTGAAATCTCCCATGCCGTTTCCACCATAGGCAGCAATGGGCTTCCCCATAGAACTTGCCAACCTGAATTCCTACAGGCTAGATGTGAGAGGCACATTCTGCTGCTTCCTCCCTAAGAGTTAAGCTTGCTTCTGAAAGCTCAACCTCCGGGGAGTCTGTTTGGCAGAGATATAGAACACACTTTTCCAAGCCTGTTGGAAGGCATTTGCAGTTTCATTTCGCGTCTAATTTCCCAAACCAAACTGCTTGCAGCTCTAACTCCCTTCTAACTACCACTTCTTCGGTTCCATGAGATATGCTGGATTCTAAACGGAGAAGCTTCTCTGACGCTTTTTCACAGAGATTTTGAAACTGAAATCTCCCATGCTGTTTCGACCATAGCCAGCAATGGGCTTCCCCATAGAACTTGCCAACCTGAATTCCTACAGGCTAGATGTGAGAGGCACATTCTGCTGCTTCCTCCCTTAGAGTTAAACTTGCTTCTGAAAGCTCAACCTCCGGGGAGTTTGTTTGGCAGAGATATAGAACACACTTTTCCAAGCCTGTTGGAAGGCATTTGCAGTTTCATTTCGCGTCTAATTTCCCAAACCAAACTGCTAGCAGCTCTAACTCCCTTCTAACTACCACTTCTTCGGTTCAGTGAGATATGCTGGATTCTAAACGGAGAAGCTTCTCTGACGCTTTTTCACAGAGATTTTGAAACTGAAATTTCCAAACCCGTTTCCAACGAAGGCGCCAATGGGCTTCCCCATAGAACTTGCCAACCTGAATTCCTACAGGCTAGATGTGAGAAGCACATTCTGCTGCTTCCTCCCTTAGAGTTAAACTAGCTTCTGAAAGCTCAACCTCCGGGGAGTTTGTTTGGCAGAGATATAGAACACACTTTTCCAAGCCTGTTGGAAGGCATTTGCAGTTTCATTTCGCGTCTAATTTCCCAAACCAAACTGCTTGCAGCTCTACCTGCCTTCTAACTACCACTTCTTCGGTTCAGTGAGATATGCTGGATTCTAAACGGAGAAGCTTCTCTGACGCTTTTTCACAGAGATTTTGAAACTGAAATCTCCCATGCCGTTTCCACCATAGGCAGCAATGGGCTTCCCCATAGAACTTGCCAACCGGAATTCCTACAGGCTAGATGTGAGAGGCACATTCTGCTGCTTCCTCCCTTAGAGTTAAACTTGCTTCTGAAAGCTCAACCTCCGGGGAGTTTGTTTGGCAGAGATATAGAACACACTTTTCCAAGCCTGTTGGAAGGCATTTGCAGTTTCATTTCGCGTCTAATTTCCCAAACCAAACTGCTAGCAGCTCTAACTCCCTTCTAACTACCACTTCTTCGGTTCAGTGAGATATGCTGGATTCTAAACGGAGAAGCTTCTCTGACGCTTTTTCACAGAGATTTTGAAACTGAAATTTCCAAACCCGTTTCCAACGAAGGCGCCAATGGGCTTCCCCATAGAACTTGCCAACCTGAATTCCTACAGGCTAGATGTGAGAAGCACATTCTGCTGCTTCCTCCCTTAGAGTTAAACTAGCTTCTGAAAGCTCAACCTCCGGGGAGTTTGTTTGGCAGAGATATAGAACACACTTTTCCAAGCCTGTTGGAAGGCATTTGCAGTTTCATTTCGCGTCTAATTTCCCAAACCAAACTGCTTGCAGCTCTACCTGCCTTCTAACTACCACTTCTTCGGTTCAGTGAGATATGCTGGATTCTAAACGGAGAAGCTTCTCTGACGCTTTTTCACAGAGATTTTGAAACTGAAATCTCCCATGCCGTTTCCACCATAGGCAGCAATGGGCTTCCCCATAGAACTTGCCAACCTGAATTCCTACAGGCTAGATGTGAGAGGCACATTCTGCTGCTTCCTCCCTAAGAGTTAAGCTTGCTTCTGAAAGCTCAACCTCCGGGGAGTCTGTTTGGCAGAGATATAGAACACACTTTTCCAAGCCTGTTGGAAGGCCTTTGCAGTTTCATTTCGCGTCTAATTTCCCAAACCAAACTGCTTGCAGCTCTAACTCCCTTCTAACTACCACTTCTTCGGTTCAGTGAGATATGCTGGATTCTAAACGGAGAAGCTTCTCTGACGCTTTTTCACAGAGATTTTGAAACTGAAATCTCCCATGCCGTTTCCACCATAGGCAGCAATGGGCTTCCCCATAGAACTTGCCAACCTGAATTCCTACAGGCTAGATGTGAGAGGCACATTCTGCTGCTTCCTCCCTAAGAGTTAAGCTTGCTTCTGAAAGCTCAACCTCCGGGGAGTCTGTTTGGCAGAGATATAGAACACACTTTTCCAAGCCTGTTGGAAGGCCTTTGCAGTTTCATTTCGCGTCTAATTTCCCAAACCAAACTGCTTGCAGCTCTAACTCCCTTCTAACTACCACTTCTTCGGTTCAGTGAGATATGCTGGATTCTAAACGGAGAAGCTTCTCTGACGCTTTTTCACAGAGATTTTGAAACTGAAATTTCCAAACCCGTTTCCAACGAAGGCGCCAATGGGCTTCCCCATAGAACTTGCCAACCTGAATTCCTACAGGCTAGATGTGAGAGGCACATTCTGCTGCTTCCTCCCTAAGAGTTAAGCTTGCTTCTGAAAGCTCAACCTCCGGGGAGTCTGTTTGGCAGAGATATAGAACACACTTTTCCAAGCCTGTTGGAAGGCCTTTGCAGTTTCATTTCGCGTCTAATTTCCCAAACCAAACTGCTTGCAGCTCTAACTCCCTTCTAACTACCACTTCTTCGGTTCAGTGAGATATGCTGGATTCTAAACGGAGAAGCTTCTCTGACGCTTTTTCACAGAGATTTTGAAACTGAAATCTCCCATGCCGTTTCCACCATAGGCAGCAATGGGCTTCCCCATAGAACTTGCCAACCTGAATTCCTACAGGCTAGATGTGAGAGGCACATTCTGCTGCTTCCTCCCTTAGAGTTAAACTAGCTTCTGAAAGCTCAACCTCCGGGGAGTTTGTTTGGCAGAGATATAGAACACAATTTTCCAAGCCTGTTGGAAGGCATTTGCAGTTTCATTTCGCGTCTAATTTCCCAAACCAAACTGCTTGCAGCTCTAACTCCCTTCTAACTACCACTTGTTCGGTTCAGTGAGATATGCTGGATTCTAAACGGAGAAGCTTCTCTGACGCTTTTTCACAGAGATTTTGAAACTGAAATCTCCCATGCCGTTTCCACCATAGGCAGCAATGGGCTTCCCCATAGAACTTGCCAACCTGAATTCCTACAGGCTAGATGTGAGAGGCACATTCTGCTGCTTCCTCCCTAAGAGTTAAGCTTGCTTCTGAAAGCTCAACCTCCGGGGAGTCTGTTTGGCAGAGATATAGAACACACTTTTCCAAGCCTGTTGGAAGGCCTTTGCAGTTTCATTTCGCGTCTAATTTCCCAAACCAAACTGCTTGCAGCTCTAACTCCCTTCTAACTACCACTTCTTCGGTTCAGTGAGATATGCTGGATTCTAAACGGAGAAGCTTCTCTGACGCTTTTTCACAGAGATTTTGAAACTGAAATCTCCCATGCCGTTTCCACCATAGGCAGCAATGGGCTTCCCCATAGAACTTGCCAACCTGAATTCCTACAGGCTAGATGTGAGAGGCACATTCTGCTGCTTCCTCCCTTAGAGTTAAACTAGCTTCTGAAAGCTCAACCTCCGGGGAGTTTGTTTGGCAGAGATATAGAACACAATTTTCCAAGCCTGTTGGAAGGCATTTGCAGTTTCATTTCGCGTCTAATTTCCCAAACCAAACTGCTTGCAGCTCTAACTCCCTTCTAACTACCACTTCTTCGGTTCAGTGAGATATGCTGGATTCTAAACGGAGAAGCTTCTCTGACGCTTTTTCACAGAGATTTTGAAACTGAAATCTCCCATGCCGTTTCCACCATAGGCAGCAATGGGCTTCCCCATAGAACTTGCCAACCTGAATTCCTACAGGCTAGATGTGAGAGGCACATTCTGCTGCTTCCTCCCTAAGAGTTAAGCTTGCTTCTGAAAGCTCAACCTCCGGGGAGTCTGTTTGGCAGAGATATAGAACACACTTTTCCAAGCCTGTTGGAAGGCATTTGCAGTTTCATTTCGCGTCTAATTTCCCAAACCAAACTGCTTGCAGCTCTAACTCCCTTCTAACTACCACTTCTTCGGTTCCATGAGATATGCTGGATTCTAAACGGAGAAGCTTCTCTGACGCTTTTTCACAGAGATTTTGAAACTGAAATCTCCCATGCTGTTTCGACCATAGCCAGCAATGGGCTTCCCCATAGAACTTGCCAACCTGAATTCCTACAGGCTAGATGTGAGAGGCACATTCTGCTGCTTCCTCCCTTAGAGTTAAACTTGCTTCTGAAAGCTCAGCCTCCGGGGAGTCTGTTTGGCAGAGATATAGAACACACTTTTCCAAGCCTGTTGGAAGGCATTTGCAGTTTCATTTCGCGTCTAATTTCCCAAACCAACCTGCTTGCAGCTCTAACTCCCTTCTAACTACCACTTCTTCGGTTCAGTGAGATATGCTGGATTCTAAACGGAGAAGCTTCTCTGACGCTTTTTCACAGAGATTTTGAAACTGAAATCTCCCATGCCGTTTCCACCATAGGCAGCAATGGGCTTCCCCATAGAACTTGCCAACCTGAATTCCTACAGGCTAGATGTGAGAGGCACATTCTGCTGCTTCCTCCCTTAGAGTTAAACTAGCTTCTGAAAGCTCAACCTCCGGGGAGTTTGTTTGGCAGAGATATAGAACACAATTTTCCAAGCCTGTTGGAAGGCATTTGCAGTTTCATTTCGCGTCTAATTTCCCAAACCAAACTGCTTGCAGCTCTAACTCCCTTCTAACTACCACTTCTTTGGTTCAGTGAGATATGCTGGATTCCAAACGGAGAAGCTTCTCTGACGCTTTTTCACAGAGATTTGAAACTGAAATCTCCCATGCCGTTTCCACCATAGGCAGCAATGGGCTTCCCCATAGAACTTGCCAACCTGAATTCCTACAGGCTAGATGTGAGAGGCACATTCTGCTGCTTCCTCCCTAAGAGTTAAGCTTGCTTCTGAAAGCTCAACCTCCGGGGAGTCTGTTTGGCAGAGATATAGAACACACTTTTCCAAGCCTGTTGGAAGGCCTTTGCAGTTTCATTTCGCGTCTAATTTCCCAAACCAAACTGCTTGCAGCTCTAACTCCCTTCTAACTACCACTTCTTCGGTTCAGTGAGATATGCTGGATTCTAAACGGAGAAGCTTCTCTGACGCTTTTTCACAGAGATTTTGAAACTGAAATCTCCCATGCCGTTTCCACCATAGGCAGCAATGGGCTTCCCCATAGAACTTGCCAACCTGAATTCCTACAGGCTAGATGTGAGAGGCACATTCTGCTGCTTCCTCCCTTAGAGTTAAACTAGCTTCTGAAAGCTCAACCTCCGGGGAGTTTGTTTGGCAGAGATATAGAACACAATTTTCCAAGCCTGTTGGAAGGCATTTGCAGTTTCATTTCGCGTCTAATTTCCCAAACCAAACTGCTTGCAGCTCTAACTCCCTTCTAACTACCACTTCTTCGGTTCAGTGAGATATGCTGGATTCTAAACGGAGAAGCTTCTCTGACGCTTTTTCACAGAGATTTTGAAACTGAAATCTCCCATGCCGTTTCCACCATAGGCAGCAATGGGCTTCCCCATAGAACTTGCCAACCTGAATTCCTACAGGCTAGATGTGAGAGGCACATTCTGCTGCTTCCTCCCTAAGAGTTAAGCTTGCTTCTGAAAGCTCAACCTCCGGGGAGTCTGTTTGGCAGAGATATAGAACACACTTTTCCAAGCCTGTTGGAAGGCCTTTGCAGTTTCATTTCGCGTCTAATTTCCCAAACCAAACTGCTTGCAGCTCTAACTCCCTTCTAACTACCACTTCTTCGGTTCAGTGAGATATGCTGGATTCTAAACGGAGAAGCTTCTCTGACGCTTTTTCACAGAGATTTTGAAACTGAAATCTCCCATGCCGTTTCCACCATAGGCAGCAATGGGCTTCCCCATAGAACTTGCCAACCTGAATTCCTACAGGCTAGATGTGAGAGGCACATTCTGCTGCTTCCTCCCTTAGAGTTAAACTAGCTTCTGAAAGCTCAACCTCCGGGGAGTTTGTTTGGCAGAGATATAGAACACAATTTTCCAAGCCTGTTGGAAGGCATTTGCAGTTTCATTTCGCGTCTAATTTCCCAAACCAAACTGCTTGCAGCTCTAACTCCCTTCTAACTACCACTTCTTCGGTTCAGTGAGATATGCTGGATTCTAAACGGAGAAGCTTCTCTGACGCTTTTTCACAGAGATTTTGAAACTGAAATCTCCCATGCCGTTTCCACCATAGGCAGCAATGGGCTTCCCCATAGAACTTGCCAACCTGAATTCCTACAGGCTAGATGTGAGAGGCACATTCTGCTGCTTCCTCCCTAAGAGTTAAGCTTGCTTCTGAAAGCTCAACCTCCGGGGAGTCTGTTTGGCAGAGATATAGAACACACTTTTCCAAGCCTGTTGGAAGGCCTTTGCAGTTTCATTTCGCGTCTAATTTCCCAAACCAAACTGCTTGCAGCTCTAACTCCCTTCTAACTACCACTTCTTCGGTTCAGTGAGATATGCTGGATTCTAAACGGAGAAGCTTCTCTGACGCTTTTTCACAGAGATTTTGAAACTGAAATCTCCCATGCCGTTTCCACCATAGGCAGCAATGGGCTTCCCCATAGAACTTGCCAACCTGAATTCCTACAGGCTAGATGTGAGAGGCACATTCTGCTGCTTCCTCCCTTAGAGTTAAACTAGCTTCTGAAAGCTCAACCTCCGGGGAGTTTGTTTGGCAGAGATATAGAACACAATTTTCCAAGCCTGTTGGAAGGCATTTGCAGTTTCATTTCGCGTCTAATTTCCCAAACCAAACTGCCTGCAGCTCTAACTCCCTTCTAACTACCACTTCTTCGGTTCCATGAGATATGCTGGATTCTAAACGGAGAAGCTTCTCTGACGCTTTTTCACAGAGATTTTGAAACTGAAATCTCCCATGCTGTTTCGACCATAGCCAGCAATGGGCTTCCCCATAGAACTTGCCAACCTGAATTCCTAAAGGCTAGATGTGAGAGGCACATTCTGCTGCTTCCTCCCTTAGAGTTAAACTTGCTTCTGAAAGCTCAGCCTCCGGGGAGTCTGTTTGGCAGAGATATAGAACACACTTTTCCAAGCCTGTTGGAAGGCATTTGCAGTTTCATTTCGCGTCTAATTTCCCAAACCAACCTGCTTGCAGCTCTAACTCCCTTCTAACTACCACTTCTTCGGTTCAGTGAGATATGCTGGATTCTAAACGGAGAAGCTTCTCTGACGCTTTTTCACAGAGATTTTGAAACTGAAATCTCCCATGCCGTTTCCACCATAGGCAGCAATGGGCTTCCCCATAGAACTTGCCAACCTGAATTCCTACAGGCTAGATGTGAGAGGCACATTCTGCTGCTTCCTCCCTAAGAGTTAAGCTTGCTTCTGAAAGCTCAACCTCCGGGGAGTCTGTTTGGCAGAGATATAGAACACACTTTTCCAAGCCTGTTGGAAGGCCTTTGCAGTTTCATTTCGCGTCTAATTTCCCAAACCAAACTGCTTGCAGCTCTAACTCCCTTCTAACTACCACTTCTTCGGTTCAGTGAGATATGCTGGATTCTAAACGGAGAAGCTTCTCTGACGCTTTTTCACAGAGATTTTGAAACTGAAATCTCCCATGCCGTTTCCACCATAGGCAGCAATGGGCTTCCCCATAGAACTTGCCAACCTGAATTCCTACAGGCTAGATGTGAGAGGCACATTCTGCTGCTTCCTCCCTTAGAGTTAAACTAGCTTCTGAAAGCTCAACCTCCGGGGAGTTTGTTTGGCAGAGATATAGAACACACTTTTCCAAGCCTGTTGGAAGGCCTTTGCAGTTTCATTTCGCGTCTAATTTCCCAAACCAAACTGCTTGCAGCTCTAACTCCCTTCTAACTACCACTTCTTCGGTTCAGTGAGATATGCTGGATTCTAAACGGAGAAGCTTCTCTGACGCTTTTTCACAGAGATTTTGAAACTGAAATCTCCCATGCCGTTTCCACCATAGGCAGCAATGGGCTTCCCCATAGAACTTGCCAACCTGAATTCCTACAGGCTAGATGTGAGAGGCACATTCTGCTGCTTCCTCCCTTAGAGTTAAAATAGCTTCTGAAAGCTCAACCTCCGGGGAGTTTGTTTGGCAGAGATATAGAACACAATTTTCCAAGCCTGTTGGAAGGCATTTGCAGTTTCATTTCACGTCTAATTTCCCAAACCAAACTGCTTGCAGCTCTAACTCCCTTCTAACTACCACTTCTTCGGTTCAGTGAGATATGCTGGATTCTAAACGGAGAAGCTTCTCTGACGCTTTTTCACAGAGATTTTGAAACTGAAATCTCCCATGCCGTTTCCACCATAGGCAGCAATGGGCTTCCCCATAGAACTTGCCAACCTGAATTCCTACAGGCTAGATGTGAGAGGCACATTCTGCTGCTTCCTCCCTTAGAGATAAACTAGCTTCTGAAAGCTCAACCTCCGGGGAGTCTGTTTGGCAGAGATATAGAACACACTTTTCCAAGCCTGTTGGAAGGCCTTTGCAGTTTCATTTCGCGTCTAATTTCCCAAACCAAACTGCTTGCAGCTCTAACTCCCTTCTAACTACCACTTCTTCGGTTCAGTGAGATATGCTGGATTCTAAACGGAGAAGCTTCTCTGACGCTTTTTCACAGAGATTTTGAAACTGAAATCTCCCATGCCGTTTCCACCATAGGCAGCAATGGGCTTCCCCATAGAACTTGCCAACCTGAATTCCTACAGGCTAGATGTGAGAGGCACATTCTGCTGCTTCCTCCCTTAGAGTTAAACTAGCTTCTGAAAGCTCAACCTCCGGGGAGTTTGTTTGGCAGAGATATAGCACACAATTTTCCAAGCCTGTTGGAAGGCATTTGCAGTTTCATTTCGCGTCTAATTTCCCAAACCAAACTGCTTGCAGCTCTAACTCCCTTCTAACTACCACTTCTTCGGTTCCGTGAGATATGCTGGATTCTAAACGGAGAAGCTTCTCTGACGCTTTTTCACAGAGATTTTGAAACTGAAATCTCCCATGCCGTTTCCACCATAGGCAGCAATGGGCTTCCCCATAGAACTTGCCAACCTGAATTCCTACAGGCTAGATGTGAGAGGCACATTCTGCTGCTTCCTCCCTAAGAGTTAAGCTTGCTTCTGAAAGCTCAACCTCCGGGGAGTCTGTTTGGCAGAGATATAGAACACACTTTTCCAAGCCTGTTGGAAGGCCTTTGCAGTTTCATTTCGCGTCTAATTTCCCAAACCAAACTGCTTGCAGCTCTAACTCCCTTCTAACTACCACTTCTTCGGTTCAGTGAGATATGCTGGATTCTAAACGGAGAAGCTTCTCTGACGCTTTTTCACAGAGATTTTGAAACTGAAATCTCCCATGCCGTTTCCACCATAGGCAGCAATGGGCTTCCCCATAGAACTTGCCAACCTGAATTCCTACAGGCTAGATGTGAGAGGCACATTCTGCTGCTTCCTCCCTAAGAGTTAAGCTTGCTTCTGAAAGCTCAACCTCCGGGGAGTCTGTTTGGCAGAGATATAGAACACACTTTTCCAAGCCTGTTGGAAGGCCTTTGCAGTTTCATTTCGCGTCTAATTTCCCAAACCAAACTGCTTGCAGCTCTAACTCCCTTCTAACTACCACTTCTTCGGTTCAGTGAGATATGCTGGATTCTAAACGGAGAAGCTTCTCTGACGCTTTTTCACAGAGATTTTGAAACTGAAATCTCCCATGCCGTTTCCACCATAGGCAGCAATGGGCTTCCCCATAGAACTTGGCAACCTGAATTCCTACAGGCTAGATGTGAGAGGCACATTCTGCTGCTTCCTCCCATAGAGTTAAACTAGCTTCTGAAAGCTCAACCTCCGGGGAGTTTGTTTGGCAGAGATATAGAACACAATTTTCCAAGCCTGTTGGAAGGCATTTGCAGTTTCATTTCGCGTCTAATTTCCCAAACCAAACTGCTTGCAGCTCTAACTCCCTTCTAACTACCACTTCTTCGGTTCAGTGAGATATGCTGGATTCTAAACGGAGAAGCTTCTCTGACGCTTTTTCACAGAGATTTTGAAACTGAAATCTCCCATGCCGTTTCCACCATAGGCAGCAATGGGCTTCCCCATAGAACTTGCCAACCTGAATTCCTACAGGCTAGATGTGAGAGGCACATTCTGCTGCTTCCTCCCTAAGAGTTAAGCTTGCTTCTGAAAGCTCAACCTCCGGGGAGTCTGTTTGGCAGAGATATAGAACACACTTTTCCAAGCCTGTTGGAAGGCCTTTGCAGTTTCATTTCGCGTCTAATTTCCCAAACCAAACTGCTTGCAGCTCTAACTCCCTTCTAACTACCACTTCTTCGGTTCAGTGAGATATGCTGGATTCTAAACGGAGAAGCTTCTCTGACGCTTTTTCACAGAGATTTTGAAACTGAAATTTCCAAACCCGTTTCCAACGAAGGCGCCAATGGGCTTCCCCATAGAACTTGCCAACCTGAATTCCTACAGGCTAGATGTGAGAGGCACATTCTGCTGCTTCCTCCCTAAGAGTTAAGCTTGCTTCTGAAAGCTCAACCTCCGGGGAGTCTGTTTGGCAGAGATATAGAACACACTTTTCCAAGCCTGTTGGAAGGCCTTTGCAGTTTCATTTCGCGTCTAATTTCCCAAACCAAACTGCTTGCAGCTCTAACTCCCTTCTAACTACCACTTCTTCGGTTCAGTGAGATATGCTGGATTCTAAACGGAGAAGCTTCTCTGACGCTTTTTCACAGAGATTTTGAAACTGAAATCTCCCATGCCGTTTCCACCATAGGCAGCAATGGGCTTCCCCATAGAACTTGCCAACCTGAATTCCTACAGGCTAGATGTGAGAGGCACATTCTGCTGCTTCCTCCCTAAGAGTTAAGCTTGCTTCTGAAAGCTCAACCTCCGGGGAGTCTGTTTGGCAGAGATATAGAACACACTTTTCCAAGCCTGTTGGAAGGCCTTTGCAGTTTCATTTCGCGTCTAATTTCCCAAACCAAACTGCTTGCAGCTCTAACTCCCTTCTAACTACCACTTCTTCGGTTCAGTGAGATATGCTGGATTCTAAACGGAGAAGCTTCTCTGACGCTTTTTCACAGAGATTTTGAAACTGAAATCTCCCATGCCGTTTCCACCATAGGCAGCAATGGGCTTCCCCATAGAACTTGCCAACCTGAATTCCTACAGGCTAGATGTGAGAGGCACATTCTGCTGCTTCCTCCCTAAGAGTTAAGCTTGCTTCTGAAAGCTCAACCTCCGGGGAGTCTGTTTGGCAGAGATATAGAACACACTTTTCCAAGCCTGTTGGAAGGCCTTTGTAGTTTCATTTCGCGTCTAATTTCCCAAACCAAACTGCTTGCAGCTCTAACTCCCTTCTAACTACCACTTCTTCGGTTCAGTGAGATATGCTGGATTCTAAACGGAGAAGCTTCTCTGACGCTTTTTCACAGAGAGTTTGAAACTGAAATCTCCCATGCCGTTTCCACCATAGGCAGCAATGGGCTTCCCCATAGAACTTGCCAACCTGAATTCCTACAGGCTAGATGTGAGAGGCACATTCTGCTGCTTCCTCCCTAAGAGTTAAGCTTGCTTCTGAAAGCTCAACCTCCGGGGAGTCTGTTTGGCAGAGATATAGAACACACTTTTCCAAGCCTGTTGGAAGGCCTTTGCAGTTTCATTTCGCGTCTAATTTCCCAAACCAAACTGCTTGCAGCTCTAACTCCCTTCTAACTACCACTTCTTCGGTTCAGTGAGATATGCTGGATTCTAAACGGAGAAGCTTCTCTGACGCTTTTTCACAGAGATTTTGAAACTGAAATCTCCCATGCCGTTTCCACCATAGGCAGCAATGGGCTTCCCCATAGAACTTGCCAACCTGAATTCCTACAGGCTAGATGTGAGAGGCACATTCTGCTGCTTCCTCCCTAAGAGTTAAGCTTGCTTCTGAAAGCTCAACCTCCGGGGAGTCTGTTTGGCAGAGATATAGAACACACTTTTCCAAGCCTGTTGGAAGGCCTTTGCAGTTTCATTTCGCGTCTAATTTCCCAAACCAAACTGCTTGCAGCTCTAACTCCCTTCTAACTACCACTTCTTCGGTTCAGTGAGATATGCTGGATTCTAAACGGAGAAGCTTCTCTGACGCTTTTTCACAGAGATTTTGAAACTGAAATCTCCCATGCCGTTTCCACCATAGGCAGCAATGGGCTTCCCCATAGAACTTGCCAACCTGAATTCCTACAGGCTAGATGTGAGAGGCACATTCTGCTGCTTCCTCCCTAAGAGTTAAGCTTGCTTCTGAAAGCTCAACCTCCGGGGAGTCTGTTTGGCAGAGATATAGAACACACTTTTCCAAGCCTGTTGGAAGGCCTTTGCAGTTTCATTTCGCGTCTAATTTCCCAAACCAAACTGCTTGCAGCTCTAACTCCCTTCTAACTACCACTTCTTCGGTTCAGTGAGATATGCTGGATTCTAAACGGAGAAGCTTCTCTGACGCTTTTTCACAGAGATTTTGAAACTGAAATCTCCCATGCCGTTTCCACCATAGGCAGCAATGGGCTTCCCCATAGAACTTGCCAACCTGAATTCCTACAGGCTAGATGTGAGAGGCACATTCTGCTGCTTCCTCCCTAAGAGTTAAGCTTGCTTCTGAAAGCTCAACCTCCGGGGAGTCTGTTTGGCAGAGATATAGAACACACTTTTCCAAGCCTGTTGGAAGGCCTTTGCAGTTTCATTTCGCGTCTAATTTCCCAAACCAAACTGCTTGCAGCTCTAACTCCCTTCTAACTACCACTTCTTCGGTTCAGTGAGATATGCTGGATTCTAAACGGAGAAGCTTCTCTGACGCTTTTTCACAGAGATTTTGAAACTGAAATCTCCCATGCCGTTTCCACCATAGGCAGCAATGGGCTTCCCCATAGAACTTGCCAACCTGAATTCCTACAGGCTAGATGTGAGAGGCACATTCTGCTGCTTCCTCCCTAAGAGTTAAGCTTGCTTCTGAAAGCTCAACCTCCGGGGAGTCTGTTTGGCAGAGATATAGAACACACTTTTCCAAGCCTGTTGGAAGGCCTTTGTAGTTTCATTTCGCGTCTAATTTCCCAAACCAAACTGCTTGCAGCTCTAACTCCCTTCTAACTACCACTTCTTCGGTTCAGTGAGATATGCTGGATTCTAAACGGAGAAGCTTCTCTGACGCTTTTTCACAGAGAGTTTGAAACTGAAATCTCCCATGCCGTTTCCACCATAGGCAGCAATGGGCTTCCCCATAGAACTTGCCAACCTGAATTCCTACAGGCTAGATGTGAGAGGCACATTCTGCTGCTTCCTCCCTAAGAGTTAAGCTTGCTTCTGAAAGCTCAACCTCCGGGGAGTCTGTTTGGCAGAGATATAGAACACACTTTTCCAAGCCTGTTGGAAGGCCTTTGCAGTTTCATTTCGCGTCTAATTTCCCAAACCAAACTGCTTGCAGCTCTAACTCCCTTCTAACTACCACTTCTTCGGTTCAGTGAGATATGCTGGATTCTAAACGGAGAAGCTTCTCTGACGCTTTTTCACAGAGATTTTGAAACTGAAATCTCCCATGCCGTTTCCACCATAGGCAGCAATGGGCTTCCCCATAGAACTTGCCAACCTGAATTCCTACAGGCTAGATGTGAGAGGCACATTCTGCTGCTTCCTCCCTAAGAGTTAAGCTTGCTTCTGAAAGCTCAACCTCCGGGGAGTCTGTTTGGCAGAGATATAGAACACACTTTTCCAAGCCTGTTGGAAGGCCTTTGCAGTTTCATTTCGCGTCTAATTTCCCAAACCAAACTGCTTGCAGCTCTAACTCCCTTCTAACTACCACTTCTTCGGTTCAGTGAGATATGCTGGATTCTAAACGGAGAAGCTTCTCTGACGCTTTTTCACAGAGATTTTGAAACTGAAATCTCCCATGCCGTTTCCACCATAGGCAGCAATGGGCTTCCCCATAGAACTTGCCAACCTGAATTCCTACAGGCTAGATGTGAGAGGCACATTCTGCTGCTTCCTCCCTAAGAGTTAAGCTTGCTTCTGAAAGCTCAACCTCCGGGGAGTCTGTTTGGCAGAGATATAGAACACACTTTTCCAAGCCTGTTGGAAGGCCTTTGCAGTTTCATTTCGCGTCTAATTTCCCAAACCAAACTGCTTGCAGCTCTAACTCCCTTCTAACTACCACTTCTTCGGTTCAGTGAGATATGCTGGATTCTAAACGGAGAAGCTTCTCTGACGCTTTTTCACAGAGATTTTGAAACTGAAATCTCCCATGCCGTTTCCACCATAGGCAGCAATGGGCTTCCCCATAGAACTTGCCAACCTGAATTCCTACAGGCTAGATGTGAGAGGCACATTCTGCTGCTTCCTCCCTAAGAGTTAAGCTTGCTTCTGAAAGCTCAACCTCCGGGGAGTCTGTTTGGCAGAGATATAGAACACACTTTTCCAAGCCTGTTGGAAGGCCTTTGCAGTTTCATTTCGCGTCTAATTTCCCAAACCAAACTGCTTGCAGCTCTAACTCCCTTCTAACTACCACTTCTTCGGTTCAGTGAGATATGCTGGATTCTAAAAGGAGAAGCTTCTCTGACGCTTTTTCACAGAGATTTTGAAACTGAAATCTCCCATGCCGTTTCCACCATAGGCAGCAATGGGCTTCCCCATAGAACTTGCCAACCTGAATTCCTACAGGCTAGATGTGAGAGGCACATTCTGCTGCTTCCTCCCTAAGAGTTAAGCTTGCTTCTGAAAGCTCAACCTCCGGGGAGTCCGTTTGGCAGAGATATAGAACACACTTTTCCAAGCCTGTTGGAAGGCCTTTGCAGTTTCATTTCGCGTCTAATTTCCCAAACCAAACTGCTTGCAGCTCTCACTCCCTTCTAACTACCACTTCTTCGGTTCAGTGAGATATGCTGGATTCTAAACGGAGAAGCTTCTCTGACGCTTTTTCACAGAGATTTTGAAACTGAAATCTCCCATGCCGTTTCCACCATAGGCAGCAATGGGCTTCCCCATAGAACTTGCCAACCTGAATTCCTACAGGCTAGATGTGAGAGGCACATTCTGCTGCTTCCTCCCTAAGAGTTAAGCTTGCTTCTGAAAGCTCAACCTCCGGGGAGTCTGTTTGGCAGAGATATAGAACACACTTTTCCAAGCCTGTTGGAAGGCCTTTGCAGTTTCATTTCGCGTCTAATTTCCCAAACCAAACTGCTTGCAGCTCTAACTCCCTTCTAACTACCACTTCTTCGGTTCAGTGAGATATGCTGGATTCTAAATGGAGAAGCTTCTCTGACGCTTTTTCACAGAGATTTTGAAACTGAAATCTCCCATGCCGTTTCCACCATAGGCAGCAATGGGCTTCCCCATAGAACTTGCCAACCTGAATTCCTACAGGCTAGATGTGAGAGGCACATTCTGCTGCTTCCTCCCTTAGAGTTAAACTAGCTTCTGAAAGCTCAACCTCCGGGGAGTTTGTTTGGCAGAGATATAGAACACAATTTTCCAAGCCTGTTGGAAGGCATTTGCAGTTTCATTTCGCGTCTAATTTCCCAAACCAAACTGCTTGCAGCTCTAACTCCCTTCTAACTACCACTTCTTCAGTTCAGTGAGATATGCTGGATTCTAAACGGAGAAGCTTCTCTGACGCTTTTTCACAGAGATTTTGAAACTGAAATCTCCCATGCCGTTTCCACCATAGGCAGCAATGGGCTTCCCCATAGAACTTGCCAACCTGAATTCCTACAGGCTAGATGTGAGAGGCACATTCTGCTGCTTCCTCCCTAAGAGTTAAGCTTGCTTCTGAAAGCTCAACCTCCGGGGAGTCTGTTTGGCAGAGATATAGAACACACTTTTCCAAGCCTGTTGGAAGGCCTTTGCAGTTTCATTTCGCGTCTAATTTCCCAAACCAAACTGCTTGCAGCTCTAACTCCCTTCTAACTACCACTTCTTCGGTTCAGTGAGATATGCTGGATTCTAAACGGAGAAGCTTCTCTGACGCTTTTTCACAGAGATTTTGAAACTGAAATCTCCCATGCCGTTTCCACCATAGGCAGCAATGGGCTTCCCCATAGAACTTGCCAACCTGAATTCCTACAGGCTAGATGTGAGAGGCACATTCTGCTGCTTCCTCCCTAAGAGTTAAGCTTGCTTCTGAAAGCTCAACCTCCGGGGAGTCTGTTTGGCAGAGATATAGAACACACTTTTCCAAGCCTGTTGGAAGGCCTTTGCAGTTTCATTTCGCGTCTAATTTCCCAAACCAAACTGCTTGCAGCTCTAACTCCCTTCTAACTACCACTTCTTCGGTTCAGTGAGATATGCTGGATTCTAAACGGAGAAGCTTCTCTGACGCTTTTTCACAGAGATTTTGAAACTGAAATCTCCCATGCCGTTTCCACCATAGGCAGCAATGGGCTTCCCCATAGAACTTGCCAACCTGAATTCCTACAGGCTAGATGTGAGAGGCACATTCTGCTGCTTCCTCCCTAAGAGTTAAGCTTGCTTCTGAAAGCTCAACCTCCGGGGAGTCTGTTTGGCAGAGATATAGAACACACTTTTCCAAGCCTGTTGGAAGGCCTTTGCAGTTTCATTTCGCGTCTAATTTCCCAAACCAAACTGCTTGCAGCTGTAACTCCCTTCTAACTACCACTTCTTCGGTTCAGTGAGATATGCTGGATTCTAAACGGAGAAGCTTCTCTGACGCTTTTTCACAGAGATTTTGAAACTGAAATCTCCCATGCCGTTTCCACCATAGGCAGCAATGGGCTTCCCCATAGAACTTGCCAACCTGAATTCCTACAGGCTAGATGTGAGAGGCACATTCTGCTGCTTCCTCCCTAAGAGTTAAGCTTGCTTCTGAAAGCTCAACCTCCGGGGAGTCTGTTTGGCAGAGATATAGAACACACTTTTCCAAGCCTGTTGGAAGGCCTTTGCAGTTTCATTTCGCGTCTAATTTCCCAAACCAAACTGTTTGCAGCTCTAACTCCCTTCTAACTACCACTTCTTCGGTTCAGTGAGATATGCTGGATTCTAAACGGAGAAGCTTCTCTGACGCTTTTTCACAGAGATTTTGAAACTGAAATCTCCCATGCCGTTTCCACCATAGGCAGCAATGGGCTTCCCCATAGAACTTGCCAACCTGAATTCCTACAGGCTAGATGTGAGAGGCACATTCTGCTGCTTCCTCCCTAAGAGTTAAGCTTGCTTCTGAAAGCTCAACCTCCGGGGAGTCTGTTTGGCAGAGATATAGAACACACTTTTCCAAGCCTGTTGGAAGGCCTTTGCAGTTTCATTTCGCGTCTAATTTCCCAAACCAAACTGCTTGCAGCTCTAACTCCCTTCTAACTACCACTTCTTCGGTTCAGTGAGATATGCTGGATTCTAAACGGAGAAGCTTCTCTGACGCTTTTTCACAGAGATTTTGAAACTGAAATCTCCCATGCCGTTTCCACCATAGGCAGCAATGGGCTTCCCCATAGAACTTGCCAACCTGAATTCCTACAGGCTAGATGTGAGAGGCACATTCTGCTGCTTCCTCCCTTAGAGTTAAACTAGCTTCTGAAAGCTCAACCTCCGGGGAGTTTGTTTGGCAGAGATATAGAACACAATTTTCCAAGCCTGTTGGAAGGCATTTGCAGTTTCATTTCGCGTCTAATTTCCCAAACCAAACTGCTTGCAGCTCTAACTCCCTTCTAACTACCACTTCTTCAGTTCAGTGAGATATGCTGGATTCTAAACGGAGAAGCTTCTCTGACGCTTTTTCACAGAGATTTTGAAACTGAAATCTCCCATGCCGTTTCCACCATAGGCAGCAATGGGCTTCCCCATAGAACTTGCCAACCTGAATTCCTACAGGCTAGATGTGAGAGGCACATTCTGCTGCTTCCTCCCTAAGAGTTAAGCTTGCTTCTGAAAGCTCAACCTCCGGGGAGTCTGTTTGGCAGAGATATAGAGCACACTTTTCCAAGCCTGTTGGAAGGCCTTTGCAGTTTCATTTCGCGTCTAATTTCCCAAACCAAACTGCTTGCAGCTCTAACTCCCTTCTAACTACCACTTCTTCGGTTCAGTGAGATATGCTGGATTCTAAACGGAGAAGCTTCTCTGACGCTTTTTCACAGAGATTTTGAAACTGAAATTTCCAAACCCGTTTCCAACGAAGGCGCCAATGGGCTTCCCCATAGAACTTGCCAACCTGAATTCCTACAGGCTAGATGTGAGAGGCACATTCTGCTGCTTCCTCCCTTAGAGTTAAACTAGCTTCTGAAAGCTCAACCTCCGGGGAGTTTGTTTGGCAGAGATATAGAACACAATTTTCCAAGCCTGTTGGAAGGCCTTTGCAGTTTCATTTCGCGTCTAATTTCCCAAACCAAACTGCTTGCAGCTCTAACTCCCTTCTAACTACCACTTCTTCGGTTCCGTGAGATATGCTGGATTCTAAACGGAGAAGCTTCTCTGACGCTTTTTCACAGAGATTTTGAAACTGAAATCTCCCATGCCGTTTCCACCATAGGCAGCAATGGGCTTCCCCATAGAACTTGCCAACCTGAATTCCTACAGGCTAGATGTGAGAGGCACATTCTGCTGCTTCCTCCCTAAGAGTTAAGCTTGCTTCTGAAAGCTCAACCTCCGGGGAGTCTGTTTGGCAGAGATATAGAACACACTTTTCCAAGCCTGTTGGAAGGCCTTTGCAGTTTCATTTCGCGTCTAATTTCCCAAACCAAACTGCTTGCAGCTCTAACTCCCTTCTAACTACCACTTCTTCGGTTCAGTGAGATATGCTGGATTCTAAACGGAGAAGCTTCTCTGACGCTTTTTCACAGAGATTTTGAAACTGAAATTTCCAAACCCGTTTCCAACGAAGGCGCCAATGGGCTTCCCCATAGAACTTGCCAACCTGAATTCCTACAGGCTAGATGTGAGAGGCACATTCTGCTGCTTCCTCCCTTAGAGTTAAACTAGCTTCTGAAAGCTCAACCTCCGGGGAGTTTGTTTGGCAGAGATATAGAACACAATTTTCCAAGCCTGTTGGAAGGCATTTGCAGTTTCATTTCGCGTCTAATTTCCCAAATCAAACTGCTTGCAGCTCTAACTCCCTTCTAACTACCACTTCTTCGGTTCCGTGAGATATGCTGGATTCTAAACGGAGAAGCTTCTCTGACGCTTTTTCACAGAGATTTTGAAACTGAAATCTCCCATGCCGTTTCCACCATAGGCAGCAATGGGCTTCCCCATAGAACTTGCCAACCTGAATTCCTACAGGCTAGATGTGAGAGGCACATTCTGCTGCTTCCTCCCTAAGAGTTAAGCTTGCTTCTGAAAGCTCAACCTCCGGGGAGTCTGTTTGGCAGAGATATAGAACACACTTTTCCAAGCCTGTTGGAAGGCCTTTGCAGTTTCATTTCGCGTCTAATTTCCCAAACCAAACTGCTTGCAGCTCTAACTCCCTTCTAACTACCACTTCTTCGGTTCAGTGAGATATGCTGGATTCTAAACGGAGAAGCTTCTCTGACGCTTTTTCACAGAGATTTTGAAACTGAAATCTCCCATGCCGTTTCCACCATAGGCAGCAATGGGCTTCCCCATAGAACTTGCCAACCTGAATTCCTACAGGCTAGATGTGAGAGGCACATTCTGCTGCTTCCTCCCTTAGAGTTAAACTAGCTTCTGAAAGCTCAACCTCCGGGGAGTTTGTTTGGCAGAGATATAGAACACAATTTTCCAAGCCTGTTGGAAGGCATTTGCAGTTTCATTTCGCGTCTAATTTCCCAAACCAAACTGCTTGCAGCTCTAACTCCCTTCTAACTACCACTTCTTTGGTTCAGTGAGATATGCTGGATTCTAAACGGAGAAGCTTCTCTGACGCTTTTTCACAGAGATTTTGAAACTGAAATCTCCCATGCCGTTTCCACCAATGGCAGCAATGGGCTTCCCCATAGAACTTGCCAACCTGAATTCCTACAGGCTAGATGTGAGAGGCACATTCTGCTGCTTCCTCCCTAAGAGTTAAGCTTGCTTCTGAAAGCTCAACCTCCGGGGAGTCTGTTTGGCAGAGATATAGAACACACTTTTCCAAGCCTGTTGGAAGGCCTTTGCAGTTTCATTTCGCGTCTAATTTCCCAAACCAAACTGCTTGCAGCTCTAACTCCCTTCTAACTACCACTTCTTCGGTTCAGTGAGATATGCTGGATTCTAAACGGAGAAGCTTCTCTGACGCTTTTTCACAGAGATTTTGAAACTGAAATCTCCCATGCCGTTTCCACCATAGGCAGCAATGGGCTTCCCCATAGAACTTGCCAACCTGAATTCTTACAGGCTAGATGTGAGAGGCACATTCTGCTGCTTCCTCCCTAAGAGTTAAGCTTGCTTCTGAAAGCTCAACCTCCGGGGAGTCTGTTTGGCAGAGATATAGAACACACTTTTCCAAGCCTGTTGGAAGGCCTTTGCAGTTTCATTTCGCGTCTAATTTCCCAAACCAAACTGCTTGCAGCTCTAACTCCCTTCTAACTACCACTTCTTCGGTTCAGTGAGATATGCTGGATTCTAAACGGAGAAGCTTCTCTGACGCTTTTTCACAGAGATTTTGAAACTGAAATTTCCAAACCCGTTTCCAACGAAGGCGCCAATGGGCTTCCCCATAGAACTTGCCAACCTGAATTCCTACAGGCTAGATGTGAGAGGCACATTCTGCTGCTTCCTCCCTTAGAGTTAAACTAGCTTCTGAAAGCTCAACCTCCGGGGAGTTTGTTTGGCAGAGATATAGAACACAATTTTCCAAGCCTGTTGGAAGGCATTTGCAGTTTCATTTCGCGTCTAATTTCCCAAATCAAACTGCTTGCAGCTCTAACTCCCTTCTAACTACCACTTCTTCGGTTCCGTGAGATATGCTGGATTCTAAACGGAGAAGCTTCTCTGACGCTTTTTCACAGAGATTTTGAAACTGAAATCTCCCATGCCGTTTCCACCATAGGCAGCAATGGGCTTCCCCATAGAACTTGCCAACCTGAATTCCTACAGGCTAGATGTGAGAGGCACATTCTGCTGCTTCCTCCCTAAGAGTTAAGCTTGCTTCTGAAAGCTCAACCTCCGGGGAGTCTGTTTGGCAGAGATATAGAACACACTTTTCCAAGCCTGTTGGAAGGCCTTTGCAGTTTCATTTCGCGTCTAATTTCCCAAACCAAACTGCTTGCAGCTCTAACTCCCTTCTAACTACCACTTCTTCGGTTCAGTGAGATATGCTGGATTCTAAACGGAGAAGCTTCTCTGACGCTTTTTCACAGAGATTTTGAAACTGAAATCTCCATGCCGTTTCCACCATAGGCAGCAATGGGCTTCCCCATAGAACTTGCCAACCTGAATTCCTACAGGCTAGATGTGAGAGGCACATTCTGCTGCTTCCTCCCTTAGAGTTAAACTAGCTTCTGAAAGCTCAACCTCCGGGGAGTTTGTTTGGCAGAGATATAGAACACAATTTTCCAAGCCTGTTGGAAGGCATTTGCAGTTTCATTTCGCGTCTAATTTCCCAAACCAAACTGCTTGCAGCTCTAACTCCCTTCTAACTACCACTTCTTTGGTTCAGTGAGATATGCTGGATTCTAAACGGAGAAGCTTCTCTGACGCTTTTTCACAGAGATTTTGAAACTGAAATCTCCCATGCCGTTTCCACCATAGGCAGCAATGGGCTTCCCCATAGAACTTGCCAACCTGAATTCCTACAGGCTAGATGTGAGAGGCACATTCTGCTGCTTCCTCCCTAAGAGTTAAGCTTGCTTCTGAAAGCTCAACCTCCGGGGAGTCTGTTTGGCAGAGATATAGAACACACTTTTCCAAGCCTGTTGGAAGGCCTTTGCAGTTTCATTTCGCGTCTAATTTCCCAAACCAAACTGCTTGCAGCTCTAACTCCCTTCTAACTACCACTTCTTCGGTTCAGTGAGATATGCTGGATTCTAAACGGAGAAGCTTCTCTGACGCTTTTTCACAGAGATTTTGAAACTGAAATCTCCCATGCCGTTTCCACCATAGGCAGCAATGGGCTTCCCCATAGAACTTGCCAACCTGAATTCTTACAGGCTAGATGTGAGAGGCACATTCTGCTGCTTCCTCCCTAAGAGTTAAGCTTGCTTCTGAAAGCTCAACCTTCGGGGAGTCTGTTTGGCAGAGATATAGAACACACTTTTCCAAGCCTGTTGGAAGGCCTTTGCAGTTTCATTTCGCGTCTAATTTCCCAAACCAAACTGCTTGCAGCTCTAACTCCCTTCTAACTACCACTTCTTCGGTTCAGTGAGATATGCTGGATTCTAAACGGAGAAGCTTCTCTGACGCTTTTTCACAGAGATTTTGAAACTGAAATCTCCCATGCCGTTTCCACCATAGGCAGCAATGGGCTTCCCCATAGAACTTGCCAACCTGAATTCCTACAGGCTAGATGTGAGAGGCACATTCTGCTGCTTCCTCCCTAAGAGTTAAGCTTGCTTCTGAAAGCTCAACCTCCGGGGAGTCTGTTTGGCAGAGATATAGAACACACTTTTCCAAGCCTGTTGGAAGGCCTTTGCAGTTTCATTTCGCGTCTAATTTCCCAAACCAAACTGCTTGCAGCTCTAACTCCCTTCTAACTACCACTTCTTCGGTTCAGTGAGATATGCTGGATTCTAAACGGAGAAGCTTCTCTGACGCTTTTTCACAGAGATTTTGAAACTGAAATCTCCCATGCCGTTTCCACCATAGGCAGCAATGGGCTTCCCCATAGAACTTGCCAACCTGAATTCCTACAGGCTAGATGTGAGAGGCACATTCTGCTGCTTCCTCCCTAAGAGTTAAGCTTGCTTCTGAAAGCTCAACCTCCGGGGAGTCTGTTTGGCAGAGATATAGAACACACTTTTCCAAGCCTGTTGGAAGGCCTTTGCAGTTTCATTTCGCGTCTAATTTCCCAAACCAAACTGCTTGCAGCTCTAACTCCCTTCTAACTACCACTTCTTCGGTTCAGTGAGATATGCTGGATTCTAAACGGAGAAGCTTCTCTGACGCTTTTTCACAGAGATTTTGAAACTGAAATCTCCCATGCCGTTTCCACCATAGGCAGCAATGGGCTTCCCCATAGAACTTGCCAACCTGAATTCCTACAGGCTAGATGTGAGAGGCACATTCTGCTGCTTCCTCCCTTAGAGTTAAACTAGCTTCTGAAAGCTCAACCTCCGGGGAGTTTGTTTGGCAGAGATATAGAACACAATTTTCCAAGCCTGTTGGAAGGCATTTGCAGTTTCATTTCGCGTCTAATTTCCCAAACCAAACTGCTTGCAGCTCTAACTCCCTTCTAACTACCACTTCTTCAGTTCAGTGAGATATGCTGGATTCTAAACGGAGAAGCTTCTCTGACGCTTTTTCACAGAGATTTTGAAACTGAAATCTCCCATGCCGTTTCCACCATAGGCAGCAATGGGCTTCCCCATAGAACTTGCCAACCTGAATTCCTACAGGCTAGATGTGAGAGGCACATTCTGCTGCTTCCTCCCTAAGAGTTAAGCTTGCTTCTGAAAGCTCAACCTCCGGGGAGTCTGTTTGGCAGAGATATAGAACACACTTTTCCAAGCCTGTTGGAAGGCCTTTGCAGTTTCATTTCGCGTCTAATTTCCCAAACCAAACTGCTTGCAGCTCTAACTCCCTTCTAACTACCACTTCTTCGGTTCAGTGAGATATGCTGGATTCTAAACGGAGAAGCTTCTCTGACGCTTTTTCACAGAGATTTTGAAACTGAAATCTCCCATGCCGTTTCCACCATAGGCAGCAATGGGCTTCCCCATAGAACTTGCCAACCTGAATTCCTACAGGCTAGATGTGAGAGGCACATTCTGCTGCTTCCTCCCTAAGAGTTAAGCTTGCTTCTGAAAGCTCAACCTCCGGGGAGTCTGTTTGGCAGAGATATAGAACACACTTTTCCAAGCCTGTTGGAAGGCCTTTGCAGTTTCATTTCGCGTCTAATTTCCCAAACCAAACTGCTTGCAGCTCTAACTCCCTTCTAACTACCACTTCTTCGGTTCAGTGAGATATGCTGGATTCTAAACGGAGAAGCTTCTCTGACGCTTTTTCACAGAGATTTTGAAACTGAAATCTCCCATGCCGTTTCCACCATAGGCAGCAATGGGCTTCCCCATAGAACTTGCCAACCTGAATTCCTACAGGCTAGATGTGAGAGGCACATTCTGCTGCTTCCTCCCTAAGAGTTAAGCTTGCTTCTGAAAGCTCAACCTCCGGGGAGTCTGTTTGGCAGAGATATAGAACACACTTTTCCAAGCCTGTTGGAAGGCCTTTGTAGTTTCATTTCGCGTCTAATTTCCCAAACCAAACTGCTTGCAGCTCTAACTCCCTTCTAACTACCACTTCTTCGGTTCAGTGAGATATGCTGGATTCTAAACGGAGAAGCTTCTCTGACGCTTTTTCACAGAGATTTTGAAACTGAAATCTCCCATGCCGTTTCCACCATAGGCAGCAATGGGCTTCCCCATAGAACTTGCCAACCTGAATTCCTACAGGCTAGATGTGAGAGGCACATTCTGCTGCTTCCTCCCTAAGAGTTAAGCTTGCTTCTGAAAGCTCAACCTCCGGGGAGTCTGTTTGGCAGAGATATAGAACACACTTTTCCAAGCCTGTTGGAAGGCCTTTGCAGTTTCATTTCGCGTCTAATTTCCCAAACCAAACTGCTTGCAGCTCTAACTCCCTTCTAACTACCACTTCTTCGGTTCAGTGAGATATGCTGGATTCTAAACGGAGAAGCTTCTCTGACGCTTTTTCACAGAGATTTTGAAACTGAAATCTCCCATGCCGTTTCCACCATAGGCAGCAATGGGCTTCCCCATAGAACTTGCCAACCTGAATTCCTACAGGCTAGATGTGAGAGGCACATTCTGCTGCTTCCTCCCTAAGAGTTAAGCTTGCTTCTGAAAGCTCAACCTCCGGGGAGTCTGTTTGGCAGAGATATAGAACACACTTTTCCAAGCCTGTTGGAAGGCCTTTGCAGTTTCATTTCGCGTCTAATTTCCCAAACCAAACTGCTTGCAGCTCTAACTCCCTTCTAACTACCACTTCTTCGGTTCAGTGAGATATGCTGGATTCTAAACGGAGAAGCTTCTCTGACGCTTTTTCACAGAGATTTTGAAACTGAAATCTCCCATGCCGTTTCCACCATAGGCAGCAATGGGCTTCCCCATAGAACTTGCCAACCTGAATTCCTACAGGCTAGATGTGAGAGGCACATTCTGCTGCTTCCTCCCTAAGAGTTAAGCTTGCTTCTGAAAGCTCAACCTCCGGGGAGTCTGTTTGGCAGAGATATAGAACACACTTTTCCAAGCCTGTTGGAAGGCCTTTGCAGTTTCATTTCGCGTCTAATTTCCCAAACCAAACTGCTTGCAGCTCTAACTCCCTTCTAACTACCACTTCTTCGGTTCAGTGAGATATGCTGGATTCTAAACGGAGAAGCTTCTCTGACGCTTTTTCACAGAGATTTTGAAACTGAAATCTCCCATGCCGTTTCCACCATAGGCAGCAATGGGCTTCCCCATAGAACTTGCCAACCTGAATTCCTACAGGCTAGATGTGAGAGGCACATTCTGCTGCTTCCTCCCTAAGAGTTAAGCTTGCTTCTGAAAGCTCAACCTCCGGGGAGTCTGTTTGGCAGAGATATAGAACACACTTTTCCAAGCCTGTTGGAAGGCCTTTGCAGTTTCATTTCGCGTCTAATTTCCCAAACCAAACTGCTTGCAGCTCTAACTCCCTTCTAACTACCACTTCTTCGGTTCAGTGAGATATGCTGGATTCTAAAAGGAGAAGCTTCTCTGACGCTTTTTCACAGAGATTTTGAAACTGAAATCTCCCATGCCGTTTCCACCATAGGCAGCAATGGGCTTCCCCATAGAACTTGCCAACCTGAATTCCTACAGGCTAGATGTGAGAGGCACATTCTGCTGCTTCCTCCCTAAGAGTTAAGCTTGCTTCTGAAAGCTCAACCTCCGGGGAGTCCGTTTGGCAGAGATATAGAACACACTTTTCCAAGCCTGTTGGAAGGCCTTTGCAGTTTCATTTCGCGTCTAATTTCCCAAACCAAACTGCTTGCAGCTCTCACTCCCTTCTAACTACCACTTCTTCGGTTCAGTGAGATATGCTGGATTCTAAACGGAGAAGCTTCTCTGACGCTTTTTCACAGAGATTTTGAAACTGAAATCTCCCATGCCGTTTCCACCATAGGCAGCAATGGGCTTCCCCATAGAACTTGCCAACCTGAATTCCTACAGCCTAGATGTGAGAGGCACATTCTGCTGCTTCCTCCCTAAGAGTTAAGCTTGCTTCTGAAAGCTCAACCTCCGGGGAGTCTGTTTGGCAGAGATATAGAACACACTTTTCCAAGCCTGTTGGAAGGCCTTTGCAGTTTCATTTCGCGTCTAATTTCCCAAACCAAACTGCTTGCAGCTCTAACTCCCTTCTAACTACCACTTCTTCGGTTCAGTGAGATATGCTGGATTCTAAATGGAGAAGCTTCTCTGACGCTTTTTCACAGAGATTTTGAAACTGAAATCTCCCATGCCGTTTCCACCATAGGCAGCAATGGGCTTCCCCATAGAACTTGCCAACCTGAATTCCTACAGGCTAGATGTGAGAGGCACATTCTGCTGCTTCCTCCCTTAGAGTTAAACTAGCTTCTGAAAGCTCAACCTCCGGGGAGTTTGTTTGGCAGAGATATAGAACACAATTTTCCAAGCCTGTTGGAAGGCATTTGCAGTTTCATTTCGCGTCTAATTTCCCAAACCAAACTGCTTGCAGCTCTAACTCCCTTCTAACTACCACTTCTTCAGTTCAGTGAGATATGCTGGATTCTAAACGGAGAAGCTTCTCTGACGCTTTTTCACAGAGATTTTGAAACTGAAATCTCCCATGCCGTTTCCACCATAGGCAGCAATGGGCTTCCCCATAGAACTTGCCAACCTGAATTCCTACAGGCTAGATGTGAGAGGCACATTCTGCTGCTTCCTCCCTAAGAGTTAAGCTTGCTTCTGAAAGCTCAACCTCCGGGGAGTCTGTTTGGCAGAGATATAGAACACACTTTTCCAAGCCTGTTGGAAGGCCTTTGCAGTTTCATTTCGCGTCTAATTTCCCAAACCAAACTGCTTGCAGCTCTAACTCCCTTCTAACTACCACTTCTTCGGTTCAGTGAGATATGCTGGATTCTAAACGGAGAAGCTTCTCTGACGCTTTTTCACAGAGATTTTGAAACTGAAATCTCCCATGCCGTTTCCACCATAGGCAGCAATGGGCTTCCCCATAGAACTTGCCAACCTGAATTCCTACAGGCTAGATGTGAGAGGCACATTCTGCTGCTTCCTCCCTAAGAGTTAAGCTTGCTTCTGAAAGCTCAACCTCCGGGGAGTCTGTTTGGCAGAGATATAGAACACACTTTTCCAAGCCTGTTGGAAGGCCTTTGCAGTTTCATTTCGCGTCTAATTTCCCAAACCAAACTGCTTGCAGCTCTAACTCCCTTCTAACTACCACTTCTTCGGTTCAGTGAGATATGCTGGATTCTAAACGGAGAAGCTTCTCTGACGCTTTTTCACAGAGATTTTGAAACTGAAATCTCCCATGCCGTTTCCACCATAGGCAGCAATGGGCTTCCCCATAGAACTTGCCAACCTGAATTCCTACAGGCTAGATGTGAGAGGCACATTCTGCTGCTTCCTCCCTAAGAGTTAAGCTTGCTTCTGAAAGCTCAACCTCCGGGGAGTCTGTTTGGCAGAGATATAGAACACACTTTTCCAAGCCTGTTGGAAGGCCTTTGCAGTTTCATTTCGCGTCTAATTTCCCAAACCAAACTGCTTGCAGCTCTAACTCCCTTCTAACTACCACTTCTTCGGTTCAGTGAGATATGCTGGATTCTAAACGGAGAAGCTTCTCTGACGCTTTTTCACAGAGATTTTGAAACTGAAATCTCCCATGCCGTTTCCACCATAGGCAGCAATGGGCTTCCCCATAGAACTTGCCAACCTGAATTCCTACAGGCTAGATGTGAGAGGCACATTCTGCTGCTTCCTCCCTAAGAGTTAAGCTTGCTTCTGAAAGCTCAACCTCCGGGGAGTCTGTTTGGCAGAGATATAGAACACACTTTTCCAAGCCTGTTGGAAGGCCTTTGCAGTTTCATTTCGCGTCTAATTTCCCAAACCAAACTGTTTGCAGCTCTAACTCCCTTCTAACTACCACTTCTTCGGTTCAGTGAGATATGCTGGATTCTAAACGGAGAAGCTTCTCTGACGCTTTTTCACAGAGATTTTGAAACTGAAATCTCCCATGCCGTTTCCACCATAGGCAGCAATGGGCTTCCCCATAGAACTTGCCAACCTGAATTCCTACAGGCTAGATGTGAGAGGCACATTCTGCTGCTTCCTCCCTAAGAGTTAAGCTTGCTTCTGAAAGCTCAACCTCCGGGGAGTCTGTTTGGCAGAGATATAGAACACACTTTTCCAAGCCTGTTGGAAGGCCTTTGCAGTTTCATTTCGCGTCTAATTTCCCAAACCAAACTGCTTGCAGCTCTAACTCCCTTCTAACTACCACTTCTTCGGTTCAGTGAGATATGCTGGATTCTAAACGGAGAAGCTTCTCTGACGCTTTTTCACAGAGATTTTGAAACTGAAATCTCCCATGCCGTTTCCACCATAGGCAGCAATGGGCTTCCCCATAGAACTTGCCAACCTGAATTCCTACAGGCTAGATGTGAGAGGCACATTCTGCTGCTTCCTCCCTTAGAGTTAAACTAGCTTCTGAAAGCTCAACCTCCGGGGAGTTTGTTTGGCAGAGATATAGAACACAATTTTCCAAGCCTGTTGGAAGGCATTTGCAGTTTCATTTCGCGTCTAATTTCCCAAACACCAAACTGCTTGCAGCTCTAACTCCCTTCTAACTACCACTTCTTCAGTCAGTGAGATATGCTGGATTCTAAACGGAGAAGCTTCTCTGACGCTTTTTCACAGAGATTTTGAAACTGAAATCTCCCATGCCGTTTCCACCATAGGCAGCAATGGGCTTCCCCATAGAACTTGCCAACCTGAATTCCTACAGGCTAGATGTGAGAGGCACATTCTGCTGCTTCCTCCCTAAGAGTTAAGCTTGCTTCTGAAAGCTCAACCTCCGGGGAGTCTGTTTGGCAGAGATATAGAGCACACTTTTCCAAGCCTGTTGGAAGGCCTTTGCAGTTTCATTTCGCGTCTAATTCCCAAACCAAACTGCTTGCAGCTCTAACTCCCTTCTAACTACCACTTCTTCGGTTCAGTGAGATATGCTGGATTCTAAACGGAGAAGCTTCTCTGACGCTTTTTCACAGAGATTTTGAAACTGAAATTTCCAAACCCGTTTCCAACGAAGGCGCCAATGGGCTTCCCCATAGAACTTGCCAACCTGAATTCCTACAGGCTAGATGTGAGAGGCACATTCTGCTGCTTCCTCCCTTAGAGTTAAACTAGCTTCTGAAAGCTCAACCTCCGGGGAGTTTGTTTGGCAGAGATATAGAACACAATTTTCCAAGCCTGTTGGAAGGCATTTGCAGTTTCATTTCGCGTCTAATTTCCCAAACCAAACTGCTTGCAGCTCTAACTCCCTTCTAACTACCACTTCTTCGGTTCAGTGAGATATGCTGGATTCTAAACGGAGAAGCTTCTCTGACGCTTTTTCACAGAGATTTTGAAACTGAAATCTCCCATGCCGTTTCCACCATCGGCAGCAATGGGCTTCCCCATAGAACTTGCCAACCTGAATTCCTACAGGCTAGATGTGAGAGGCACATTCTGCTGCTTCCTCCCTAAGAGTTAAGCTTGCTTCTGAAAGCTCAACCTCCGGGGAGTCTGTTTGGCAGAGATATAGAACACACTTTTCCAAGCCTGTTGGAAGGCCTTTGCAGTTTCATTTCGCGTCTAATTTCCCAAACCAAACTGCTTGCAGCTCTAACTCCCTTCTAACTACCACTTCTTCGGTTCAGTGAGATATGCTGGATTCTAAACGGAGAAGCTTCTCTGACGCTTTTTCACAGAGATTTTGAAACTGAAATCTCCCATGCCGTTTCCACCATAGGCAGCAATGGGCTTCCCCATAGAACTTGCCAACCTGAATTCCTACAGGCTAGATGTGAGAGGCACATTCTGCTGCTTCCTCCCTTAGAGTTAAACTAGCTTCTGAAAGCTCAACCTCCGGGGAGTTTGTTTGGCAGAGATATAGAACACAATTTTCCAAGCCTGTTGGAAGGCATTTGCAGTTTCATTTCGCGTCTAATTTCCCAAACCAAACTGCTTGCAGCTCTAACTCCCTTCTAACTACCACTTCTTCGGTTCCGTGAGATATGCTGGATTCTAAACGGAGAAGCTTCTCTGACGCTTTTTCACAGAGATTTTGAAACTGAAATCTCCCATGCCGTTTCCACCATAGGCAGCAATGGGCTTCCCCATAGAACTTGCCAACCTGAATTCCTACAGGCTAGATGTGAGAGGCACATTCTTCTGCTTCCTCCCTAAGAGTTAAGCTTGCTTCTGAAAGCTCAACCTCCGGGGAGTCTGTTTGGCAGAGATATAGAACACACTTTTCCAAGCCTGTTGGAAGGCCTTTGCAGTTTCATTTCGCGTCTAATTTCCCAAACCAAACTGCTTGCAGCTCTAACTCCCTTCTAACTACCACTTCTTCGGTTCAGTGAGATATGCTGGATTCTAAACGGAGAAGCTTCTCTGACGCTTTTTCACAGAGATTTTGAAACTGAAATCTCCCATGCCGTTTCCACCATAGGCAGCAATGGGCTTCCCCATAGAACTTGCCAACCTGAATTCCTACAGGCTAGATGTGAGAGGCACATTCTGCTGCTTCCTCCCTAAGAGTTAAGCTTGCTTCTGAAAGCTCAACCTCCGGGGAGTCTGTTTGGCAGAGATATAGAACACACTTTTCCAAGCCTGTTGGAAGGCCTTTGCAGTTTCATTTCGCGTCTAATTTCCCAAACCAAACTGCTTGCAGCTCTAACTCCCTTCTAACTACCACTTCTTCGGTTCAGTGAGATATGCTGGATTCTAAACGGAGAAGCTTCTCTGACGCTTTTTCACAGAGATTTTGAAACTGAAATCTCCCATGCCGTTTCCACCATAGGCAGCAATGGGCTTCCCCATAGAACTTGCCAACCTGAATTCCTACAGGCTAGATGTGAGAGGCACATTCTGCTGCTTCCTCCCTAAGAGTTAAGCTTGCTTCTGAAAGCTCAACCTCCGGGGAGTCTGTTTGGCAGAGATATAGAACACACTTTTCCAAGCCTGTTGGAAGGCCTTTGCAGTTTCATTTCGCGTCTAATTTCCCAAACCAAACTGTTTGCAGCTCTAACTCCCTTCTAACTACCACTTCTTCGGTTCAGTGAGATATGCTGGATTCTAAACGGAGAAGCTTCTCTGACGCTTTTTCACAGAGATTTTGAAACTGAAATCTCCCATGCCGTTTCCACCATAGGCAGCAATGGGCTTCCCCATAGAACTTGCCAACCTGAATTCCTACAGGCTAGATGTGAGAGGCACATTCTGCTGCTTCCTCCCTAAGAGTTAAGCTTGCTTCTGAAAGCTCAACCTCCGGGGAGTCTGTTTGGCAGAGATATAGAACACACTTTTCCAAGCCTGTTGGAAGGCCTTTGCAGTTTCATTTCGCGTCTAATTTCCCAAACCAAACTGCTTGCAGCTCTAACTCCCTTCTAACTACCACTTCTTCGGTTCAGTGAGATATGCTGGATTCTAAACGGAGAAGCTTCTCTGACGCTTTTTCACAGAGATTTTGAAACTGAAATCTCCCATGCCGTTTCCACCAGAGGCAGCAATGGGCTTCCCCATAGAACTTGCCAACCTGAATTCCTACAGGCTAGATGTGAGAGGCACATTCTGCTGCTTCCTCCCTTAGAGTTAAACTAGCTTCTGAAAGCTCAACCTCCGGGGAGTTTGTTTGGCAGAGATATAGAACACAATTTTCCAAGCCTGTTGGAAGGCATTTGCAGTTTCATTTCGCGTCTAATTTCCCAAACCAAACTGCTTGCAGCTCTAACTCCCTTCTAACTACCACTTCTTCAGTTCAGTGAGATATGCTGGATTCTAAACGGAGAAGCTTCTCTGACGCTTTTTCACAGAGATTTTGAAACTGAAATCTCCCATGCCGTTTCCACCATCGGCAGCAATGGGCTTCCCCATAGAACTTGCCAACCTGAATTCCTACAGGCTAGATGTGAGAGGCACATTCTGCTGCTTCCTCCCTAAGAGTTAAGCTTGCTTCTGAAAGCTCAACCTCCGGGGAGTCTGTTTGGCAGAGATATAGAGCACACTTTTCCAAGCCTGTTGGAAGGCCTTTGCAGTTTCATTTCGCGTCTAATTTCCCAAACCAAACTGCTTGCAGCTCTAACTCCCTTCTAACTACCACTTCTTCGGTTCAGTGAGATATGCTGGATTCTAAACGGAGAAGCTTCTCTGACGCTTTTTCACAGAGATTTTGAAACTGAAATCTCCCATGCCGTTTCCACCATAGGCAGCAATGGGCTTCCCCATAGAACTTGCCAACCTGAATTCCTACAGGCTAGATGTGAGAGGCACATTCTGCTGCTTCCTCCCTTAGAGTTAAACTAGCTTCTGAAAGCTCAACCTCCGGGGAGTTTGTTTGGCAGAGATATAGAACACAATTTTCCAAGCCTGTTGGAAGGCATTTGCAGTTTCATTTCGCGTCTAATTTCCCAAACCAAACTGCTTGCAGCTCTAACTCCCTTCTAACTACCACTTCTTCAGTTCAGTGAGATATGCTGGATTCTAAACGGAGAAGCTTCTCTGACGCTTTTTCACAGAGATTTTGAAACTGAAATCTCCCATGCCGTTTCCACCATAGGCAGCAATGGGCTTCCCCATAGAACTTGCCAACCTGAATTCCTACAGGCTAGATGTGAGAGGCACATTCTGCTGCTTCCTCCCTAAGAGTTAAGCTTGCTTCTGAAAGCTCAACCTCCGGGGAGTCTGTTTGGCAGAGATATAGAACACACTTTTCCAAGCCTGTTGGAAGGCCTTTGCAGTTTCATTTCGCGTCTAATTTCCCAAACCAAACTGCTTGCAGCTCTAACTCCCTTCTAACTACCACTTCTTCGGTTCAGTGAGATATGCTGGATTCTAAACGGAGAAGCTTCTCTGACGCTTTTTCACAGAGATTTTGAAACTGAAATCTCCCATGCCGTTTCCACCATAGGCAGCAATGGGCTTCCCCATAGAACTTGCCAACCTGAATTCCTACAGGCTAGATGTGAGAGGCACATTCTGCTGCTTCCTCCCTAAGAGTTAAGCTTGCTTCTGAAAGCTCAACCTCCGGGGAGTCTGTTTGGCAGAGATATAGAACACACTTTTCCAAGCCTGTTGGAAGGCCTTTGCAGTTTCATTTCGCGTCTAATTTCCCAAACCAAACTGCTTGCAGCTCTAACTCCCTTCTAACTACCACTTCTTCGGTTCAGTGAGATATGCTGGATTCTAAACGGAGAAGCTTCTCTGACGCTTTTTCACAGAGATTTTGAAACTGAAATCTCCCATGCCGTTTCCACCATAGGCAGCAATGGGCTTCCCCATAGAACTTGCCAACCTGAATTCCTACAGGCTAGATGTGAGAGGCACATTCTGCTGCTTCCTCCCTAAGAGTTAAGCTTGCTTCTGAAAGCTCAACCTCCGGGGAGTCTGTTTGGCAGAGATATAGAACACACTTTTCCAAGCCTGTTGGAAGGCCTTTGTAGTTTCATTTCGCGTCTAATTTCCCAAACCAAACTGCTTGCAGCTCTAACTCCCTTCTAACTACCACTTCTTCGGTTCAGTGAGATATGCTGGATTCTAAACGGAGAAGCTTCTCTGACGCTTTTTCACAGAGATTTTGAAACTGAAATCTCCCATGCCGTTTCCACCATAGGCAGCAATGGGCTTCCCCATAGAACTTGCCAACCTGAATTCCTACAGGCTAGATGTGAGAGGCACATTCTGCTGCTTCCTCCCTAAGAGTTAAGCTTGCTTCTGAAAGCTCAACCTCCGGGGAGTCTGTTTGGCAGAGATATAGAACACACTTTTCCAAGCCTGTTGGAAGGCCTTTGCAGTTTCATTTCGCGTCTAATTTCCCAAACCAAACTGCTTGCAGCTCTAACTCCCTTCTAACTACCACTTCTTCGGTTCAGTGAGATATGCTGGATTCTAAACGGAGAAGCTTCTCTGACGCTTTTTCACAGAGATTTTGAAACTGAAATCTCCCATGCCGTTTCCACCATAGGCAGCAATGGGCTTCCCCATAGAACTTGCCAACCTGAATTCCTACAGGCTAGATGTGAGAGGCACATTCTGCTGCTTCCTCCCTAAGAGTTAAGCTTGCTTCTGAAAGCTCAACCTCCGGGGAGTCTGTTTGGCAGAGATATAGAACACACTTTTCCAAGCCTGTTGGAAGGCCTTTGCAGTTTCATTTCGCGTCTAATTTCCCAAACCAAACTGCTTGCAGCTCTAACTCCCTTCTAACTACCACTTCTTCGGTTCAGTGAGATATGCTGGATTCTAAACGGAGAAGCTTCTCTGACGCTTTTTCACAGAGATTTTGAAACTGAAATCTCCCATGCCGTTTCCACCATAGGCAGCAATGGGCTTCCCCATAGAACTTGCCAACCTGAATTCCTACAGGCTAGATGTGAGAGGCACATTCTGCTGCTTCCTCCCTAAGAGTTAAGCTTGCTTCTGAAAGCTCAACCTCCGGGGAGTCTGTTTGGCAGAGATATAGAACACACTTTTCCAAGCCTGTTGGAAGGCCTTTGCAGTTTCATTTCGCGTCTAATTTCCCAAACCAAACTGCTTGCAGCTCTAACTCCCTTCTAACTACCACTTCTTCGGTTCAGTGAGATATGCTGGATTCTAAACGGAGAAGCTTCTCTGACGCTTTTTCACAGAGATTTTGAAACTGAAATCTCCCATGCCGTTTCCACCATAGGCAGCAATGGGCTTCCCCATAGAACTTGCCAACCTGAATTCCTACAGGCTAGATGTGAGAGGCACATTCTGCTGCTTCCTCCCTAAGAGTTAAGCTTGCTTCTGAAAGCTCAACCTCCGGGGAGTCTGTTTGGCAGAGATATAGAACACACTTTTCCAAGCCTGTTGGAAGGCCTTTGCAGTTTCATTTCGCGTCTAATTTCCCAAACCAAACTGCTTGCAGCTCTAACTCCCTTCTAACTACCACTTCTTCGGTTCAGTGAGATATGCTGGATTCTAAAAGGAGAAGCTTCTCTGACGCTTTTTCACAGAGATTTTGAAACTGAAATCTCCCATGCCGTTTCCACCATAGGCAGCAATGGGCTTCCCCATAGAACTTGCCAACCTGAATTCCTACAGGCTAGATGTGAGAGGCACATTCTGCTGCTTCCTCCCTAAGAGTTAAGCTTGCTTCTGAAAGCTCAACCTCCGGGGAGTCCGTTTGGCAGAGATATAGAACACACTTTTCCAAGCCTGTTGGAAGGCCTTTGCAGTTTCATTTCGCGTCTAATTTCCCAAACCAAACTGCTTGCAGCTCTCACTCCCTTCTAACTACCACTTCTTCGGTTCAGTGAGATATGCTGGATTCTAAACGGAGAAGCTTCTCTGACGCTTTTTCACAGAGATTTTGAAACTGAAATCTCCCATGCCGTTTCCACCATAGGCAGCAATGGGCTTCCCCATAGAACTTGCCAACCTGAATTCCTACAGCCTAGATGTGAGAGGCACATTCTGCTGCTTCCTCCCTAAGAGTTAAGCTTGCTTCTGAAAGCTCAACCTCCGGGGAGTCTGTTTGGCAGAGATATAGAACACACTTTTCCAAGCCTGTTGGAAGGCCTTTGCAGTTTCATTTCGCGTCTAATTTCCCAAACCAAACTGCTTGCAGCTCTAACTCCCTTCTAACTACCACTTCTTCGGTTCAGTGAGATATGCTGGATTCTAAATGGAGAAGCTTCTCTGACGCTTTTTCACAGAGATTTTGAAACTGAAATCTCCCATGCCGTTTCCACCATAGGCAGCAATGGGCTTCCCCATAGAACTTGCCAACCTGAATTCCTACAGGCTAGATGTGAGAGGCACATTCTGCTGCTTCCTCCCTTAGAGTTAAACTAGCTTCTGAAAGCTCAACCTCCGGGGAGTTTGTTTGGCAGAGATATAGAACACAATTTTCCAAGCCTGTTGGAAGGCATTTGCAGTTTCATTTCGCGTCTAATTTCCCAAACCAAACTGCTTGCAGCTCTAACTCCCTTCTAACTACCACTTCTTCAGTTCAGTGAGATATGCTGGATTCTAAACGGAGAAGCTTCTCTGACGCTTTTTCACAGAGATTTTGAAACTGAAATCTCCCATGCCGTTTCCACCATAGGCAGCAATGGGCTTCCCCATAGAACTTGCCAACCTGAATTCCTACAGGCTAGATGTGAGAGGCACATTCTGCTGCTTCCTCCCTAAGAGTTAAGCTTGCTTCTGAAAGCTCAACCTCCGGGGAGTCTGTTTGGCAGAGATATAGAACACACTTTTCCAAGCCTGTTGGAAGGCCTTTGCAGTTTCATTTCGCGTCTAATTTCCCAAACCAAACTGCTTGCAGCTCTAACTCCCTTCTAACTACCACTTCTTCGGTTCAGTGAGATATGCTGGATTCTAAACGGAGAAGCTTCTCTGACGCTTTTTCACAGAGATTTTGAAACTGAAATCTCCCATGCCGTTTCCACCATAGGCAGCAATGGGCTTCCCCATAGAACTTGCCAACCTGAATTCCTACAGGCTAGATGTGAGAGGCACATTCTGCTGCTTCCTCCCTAAGAGTTAAGCTTGCTTCTGAAAGCTCAACCTCCGGGGAGTCTGTTTGGCAGAGATATAGAACACACTTTTCCAAGCCTGTTGGAAGGCCTTTGCAGTTTCATTTCGCGTCTAATTTCCCAAACCAAACTGCTTGCAGCTCTAACTCCCTTCTAACTACCACTTCTTCGGTTCAGTGAGATATGCTGGATTCTAAACGGAGAAGCTTCTCTGACGCTTTTTCACAGAGATTTTGAAACTGAAATCTCCCATGCCGTTTCCACCATAGGCAGCAATGGGCTTCCCCATAGAACTTGCCAACCTGAATTCCTACAGGCTAGATGTGAGAGGCACATTCTGCTGCTTCCTCCCTAAGAGTTAAGCTTGCTTCTGAAAGCTCAACCTCCGGGGAGTCTGTTTGGCAGAGATATAGAACACACTTTTCCAAGCCTGTTGGAAGGCCTTTGCAGTTTCATTTCGCGTCTAATTTCCCAAACCAAACTGCTTGCAGCTCTAACTCCCTTCTAACTACCACTTCTTCGGTTCAGTGAGATATGCTGGATTCTAAACGGAGAAGCTTCTCTGACGCTTTTTCACAGAGATTTTGAAACTGAAATCTCCCATGCCGTTTCCACCATAGGCAGCAATGGGCTTCCCCATAGAACTTGCCAACCTGAATTCCTACAGGCTAGATGTGAGAGGCACATTCTGCTGCTTCCTCCCTAAGAGTTAAGCTTGCTTCTGAAAGCTCAACCTCCGGGGAGTCTGTTTGGCAGAGATATAGAACACACTTTTCCAAGCCTGTTGGAAGGCCTTTGCAGTTTCATTTCGCGTCTAATTTCCCAAACCAAACTGTTTGCAGCTCTAACTCCCTTCTAACTACCACTTCTTCGGTTCAGTGAGATATGCTGGATTCTAAACGGAGAAGCTTCTCTGACGCTTTTTCACAGAGATTTTGAAACTGAAATCTCCCATGCCGTTTCCACCATAGGCAGCAATGGGCTTCCCCATAGAACTTGCCAACCTGAATTCCTACAGGCTAGATGTGAGAGGCACATTCTGCTGCTTCCTCCCTAAGAGTTAAGCTTGCTTCTGAAAGCTCAACCTCCGGGGAGTCTGTTTGGCAGAGATATAGAACACACTTTTCCAAGCCTGTTGGAAGGCCTTTGCAGTTTCATTTCGCGTCTAATTTCCCAAACCAAACTGCTTGCAGCTCTAACTCCCTTCTAACTACCACTTCTTCGGTTCAGTGAGATATGCTGGATTCTAAACGGAGAAGCTTCTCTGACGCTTTTTCACAGAGATTTTGAAACTGAAATCTCCCATGCCGTTTCCACCATAGGCAGCAATGGGCTTCCCCATAGAACTTGCCAACCTGAATTCCTACAGGCTAGATGTGAGAGGCACATTCTGCTGCTTCCTCCCTTAGAGTTAAACTAGCTTCTGAAAGCTCAACCTCCGGGGAGTTTGTTTGGCAGAGATATAGAACACAATTTTCCAAGCCTGTTGGAAGGCATTTGCAGTTTCATTTCGCGTCTAATTTCCCAAACCAAACTGCTTGCAGCTCTAACTCCCTTCTAACTACCACTTCTTCAGTTCAGTGAGATATGCTGGATTCTAAACGGAGAAGCTTCTCTGACGCTTTTTCACAGAGATTTTGAAACTGAAATCTCCCATGCCGTTTCCACCATAGGCAGCAATGGGCTTCCCCATAGAACTTGCCAACCTGAATTCCTACAGGCTAGATGTGAGAGGCACATTCTGCTGCTTCCTCCCTAAGAGTTAAGCTTGCTTCTGAAAGCTCAACCTCCGGGGAGTCTGTTTGGCAGAGATATAGAGCACACTTTTCCAAGCCTGTTGGAAGGCCTTTGCAGTTTCATTTCGCGTCTAATTTCCCAAACCAAACTGCTTGCAGCTCTAACTCCCTTCTAACTACCACTTCTTCGGTTCAGTGAGATATGCTGGATTCTAAACGGAGAAGCTTCTCTGACGCTTTTTCACAGAGATTTTGAAACTGAAATTTCCAAACCCGTTTCCAACGAAGGCGCCAATGGGCTTCCCCATAGAACTTGCCAACCTGAATTCCTACAGGCTAGATGTGAGAGGCACATTCTGCTGCTTCCTCCCTTAGAGTTAAACTAGCTTCTGAAAGCTCAACCTCCGGGGAGTTTGTTTGGCAGAGATATAGAACACAATTTTCCAAGCCTGTTGGAAGGCATTTGCAGTTTCATTTCGCGTCTAATTTCCCAAACCAAACTGCTTGCAGCTCTAACTCCCTTCTAACTACCACTTCTTCGGTTCAGTGAGATATGCTGGATTCTAAACGGAGAAGCTTCTCTGACGCTTTTTCACAGAGATTTTGAAACTGAAATCTCCCATGCCGTTTCCACCATCGGCAGCAATGGGCTTCCCCATAGAACTTGCCAACCTGAATTCCTACAGGCTAGATGTGAGAGGCACATTCTGCTGCTTCCTCCCTAAGAGTTAAGCTTGCTTCTGAAAGCTCAACCTCCGGGGAGTCTGTTTGGCAGAGATATAGAACACACTTTTCCAAGCCTGTTGGAAGGCCTTTGCAGTTTCATTTCGCGTCTAATTTCCCAAACCAAACTGCTTGCAGCTCTAACTCCCTTCTAACTACCACTTCTTCGGTTCAGTGAGATATGCTGGATTCTAAACGGAGAAGCTTCTCTGACGCTTTTTCACAGAGATTTTGAAACTGAAATCTCCCATGCCGTTTCCACCATAGGCAGCAATGGGCTTCCCCATAGAACTTGCCAACCTGAATTCCTACAGGCTAGATGTGAGAGGCACATTCTGCTGCTTCCTCCCTTAGAGTTAAACTAGCTTCTGAAAGCTCAACCTCCGGGGAGTTTGTTTGGCAGAGATATAGAACACAATTTTCCAAGCCTGTTGGAAGGCATTTGCAGTTTCATTTCGCGTCTAATTTCCCAAACCAAACTGCTTGCAGCTCTAACTCCCTTCTAACTACCACTTCTTCGGTTCCGTGAGATATGCTGGATTCTAAACGGAGAAGCTTCTCTGACGCTTTTTCACAGAGATTTTGAAACTGAAATCTCCCATGCCGTTTCCACCATAGGCAGCAATGGGCTTCCCCATAGAACTTGCCAACCTGAATTCCTACAGGCTAGATGTGAGAGGCACATTCTTCTGCTTCCTCCCTAAGAGTTAAGCTTGCTTCTGAAAGCTCAACCTCCGGGGAGTCTGTTTGGCAGAGATATAGAACACACTTTTCCAAGCCTGTTGGAAGGCCTTTGCAGTTTCATTTCGCGTCTAATTTCCCAAACCAAACTGCTTGCAGCTCTAACTCCCTTCTAACTACCACTTCTTCGGTTCAGTGAGATATGCTGGATTCTAAACGGAGAAGCTTCTCTGACGCTTTTTCACAGAGATTTTGAAACTGAAATCTCCCATGCCGTTTCCACCATAGGCAGCAATGGGCTTCCCCATAGAACTTGCCAACCTGAATTCCTACAGGCTAGATGTGAGAGGCACATTCTGCTGCTTCCTCCCTAAGAGTTAAGCTTGCTTCTGAAAGCTCAACCTCCGGGGAGTCTGTTTGGCAGAGATATAGAACACACTTTTCCAAGCCTGTTGGAAGGCCTTTGCAGTTTCATTTCGCGTCTAATTTCCCAAACCAAACTGCTTGCAGCTCTAACTCCCTTCTAACTACCACTTCTTCGGTTCAGTGAGATATGCTGGATTCTAAACGGAGAAGCTTCTCTGACGCTTTTTCACAGAGATTTTGAAACTGAAATCTCCCATGCCGTTTCCACCATAGGCAGCAATGGGCTTCCCCATAGAACTTGCCAACCTGAATTCCTACAGGCTAGATGTGAGAGGCACATTCTGCTGCTTCCTCCCTAAGAGTTAAGCTTGCTTCTGAAAGCTCAACCTCCGGGGAGTCTGTTTGGCAGAGATATAGAACACACTTTTCCAAGCCTGTTGGAAGGCCTTTGCAGTTTCATTTCGCGTCTAATTTCCCAAACCAAACTGTTTGCAGCTCTAACTCCCTTCTAACTACCACTTCTTCGGTTCAGTGAGATATGCTGGATTCTAAACGGAGAAGCTTCTCTGACGCTTTTTCACAGAGATTTTGAAACTGAAATCTCCCATGCCGTTTCCACCATAGGCAGCAATGGGCTTCCCCATAGAACTTGCCAACCTGAATTCCTACAGGCTAGATGTGAGAGGCACATTCTGCTGCTTCCTCCCTAAGAGTTAAGCTTGCTTCTGAAAGCTCAACCTCCGGGGAGTCTGTTTGGCAGAGATATAGAACACACTTTTCCAAGCCTGTTGGAAGGCCTTTGCAGTTTCATTTCGCGTCTAATTTCCCAAACCAAACTGCTTGCAGCTCTAACTCCCTTCTAACTACCACTTCTTCGGTTCAGTGAGATATGCTGGATTCTAAACGGAGAAGCTTCTCTGACGCTTTTTCACAGAGATTTTGAAACTGAAATCTCCCATGCCGTTTCCACCAGAGGCAGCAATGGGCTTCCCCATAGAACTTGCCAACCTGAATTCCTACAGGCTAGATGTGAGAGGCACATTCTGCTGCTTCCTCCCTTAGAGTTAAACTAGCTTCTGAAAGCTCAACCTCCGGGGAGTTTGTTTGGCAGAGATATAGAACACAATTTTCCAAGCCTGTTGGAAGGCATTTGCAGTTTCATTTCGCGTCTAATTTCCCAAACCAAACTGCTTGCAGCTCTAACTCCCTTCTAACTACCACTTCTTCAGTTCAGTGAGATATGCTGGATTCTAAACGGAGAAGCTTCTCTGACGCTTTTTCACAGAGATTTTGAAACTGAAATCTCCCATGCCGTTTCCACCATCGGCAGCAATGGGCTTCCCCATAGAACTTGCCAACCTGAATTCCTACAGGCTAGATGTGAGAGGCACATTCTGCTGCTTCCTCCCTAAGAGTTAAGCTTGCTTCTGAAAGCTCAACCTCCGGGGAGTCTGTTTGGCAGAGATATAGAGCACACTTTTCCAAGCCTGTTGGAAGGCCTTTGCAGTTTCATTTCGCGTCTAATTTCCCAAACCAAACTGCTTGCAGCTCTAACTCCCTTCTAACTACCACTTCTTCGGTTCAGTGAGATATGCTGGATTCTAAACGGAGAAGCTTCTCTGACGCTTTTTCACAGAGATTTTGAAACTGAAATTTCCAAACCCGTTTCCAACGAAGGCGCCAATGGGCTTCCCCATAGAACTTGCCAACCTGAATTCCTACAGGCTAGATGTGAGAGGCACATTCTGCTGCTTCCTCCCTTAGAGTTAAACTAGCTTCTGAAAGCTCAACCTCCGGGGAGTTTGTTTGGCAGAGATATAGAACACAATTTTCCAAGCCTGTTGGAAGGCATTTGCAGTTTCATTTCGCGTCTAATTTCCCAAACCAAACTGCTTGCAGCTCTAACTCCCTTCTAACTACCACTTCTTCGGTTCAGTGAGATATGCTGGATTCTAAACGGAGAAGCTTCTCTGACGCTTTTTCACAGAGATTTTGAAACTGAAATCTCCCATGCCGTTTCCACCATCGGCAGCAATGGGCTTCCCCATAGAACTTGCCAACCTGAATTCCTACAGGCTAGATGTGAGAGGCACATTCTGCTGCTTCCTCCCTAAGAGTTAAGCTTGCTTCTGAAAGCTCAACCTCCGGGGAGTCTGTTTGGCAGAGATATAGAACACACTTTTCCAAGCCTGTTGGAAGGCCTTTGCAGTTTCATTTCGCGTCTAATTTCCCAAACCAAACTGCTTGCAGCTCTAACTCCCTTCTAACTACCACTTCTTCGGTTCAGTGAGATATGCTGGATTCTAAACGGAGAAGCTTCTCTGACGCTTTTTCACAGAGATTTTGAAACTGAAATCTCCCATGCCGTTTCCACCATAGGCAGCAATGGGCTTCCCCATAGAACTTGCCAACCTGAATTCCTACAGGCTAGATGTGAGAGGCACATTCTGCTGCTTCCTCCCTAAGAGTTAAGCTTGCTTCTGAAAGCTCAACCTCCGGGGAGTCTGTTTGGCAGAGATATAGAACACACTTTTCCAAGCCTGTTGGAAGGCCTTTGCAGTTTCATTTCGCGTCTAATTTCCCAAACCAAACTGCTTGCAGCTCTAACTCCCTTCTAACTACCACTTCTTCGGTTCAGTGAGATATGCTGGATTCTAAACGGAGAAGCTTCTCTGACGCTTTTTCACAGAGATTTTGAAACTGAAATCTCCCATGCCGTTTCCACCATAGGCAGCAATGGGCTTCCCCATAGAACTTGCCAACCTGAATTCCTACAGGCTAGATGTGAGAGGCACATTCTGCTGCTTCCTCCCTAAGAGTTAAGCTTGCTTCTGAAAGCTCAACCTCCGGGGAGTCTGTTTGGCAGAGATATAGAACACACTTTTCCAAGCCTGTTGGAAGGCCTTTGCAGTTTCATTTCGCGTCTAATTTCCCAAACCAAACTGCTTGCAGCTCTAACTCCCTTCTAACTACCACTTCTTCGGTTCAGTGAGATATGCTGGATTCTAAACGGAGAAGCTTCTCTGACGCTTTTTCACAGAGATTTTGAAACTGAAATCTCCCATGCCGTTTCCACCATAGGCAGCAATGGGCTTCCCCATAGAACTTGCCAACCTGAATTCCTACAGGCTAGATGTGAGAGGCACATTCTGCTGCTTCCTCCCTAAGAGTTAAGCTTGCTTCTGAAAGCTCAACCTCCGGGGAGTCTGTTTGGCAGAGATATAGAACACACTTTTCCAAGCCTGTTGGAAGGCCTTTGCAGTTTCATTTCGCGTCTAATTTCCCAAACCAAACTGCTTGCAGCTCTAACTCCCTTCTAACTACCACTTCTTCGGTTCAGTGAGATATGCTGGATTCTAAACGGAGAAGCTTCTCTGACGCTTTTTCACAGAGATTTTGAAACTGAAATCTCCCATGCCGTTTCCACCATAGGCAGCAATGGGCTTCCCCATAGAACTTGCCAACCTGAATTCCTACAGGCTAGATGTGAGAGGCACATTCTGCTGCTTCCTCCCTTAGAGTTAAACTAGCTTCTGAAAGCTCAACCTCCGGGGAGTTTGTTTGGCAGAGATATAGAACACAATTTTCCAAGCCTGTTGGAAGGCATTTGCAGTTTCATTTCGCGTCTAATTTCCCAAACCAAACTGCTTGCAGCTCTAACTCCCTTCTAACTACCACTTCTTCAGTTCAGTGAGATATGCTGGATTCTAAACGGAGAAGCTTCTCTGACGCTTTTTCACAGAGATTTTGAAACTGAAATCTCCCATGCCGTTTCCACCATAGGCAGCAATGGGCTTCCCCATAGAACTTGCCAACCTGAATTCCTACAGGCTAGATGTGAGAGGCACATTCTGCTGCTTCCTCCCTAAGAGTTAAGCTTGCTTCTGAAAGCTCAACCTCCGGGGAGTCTGTTTGGCAGAGATATAGAACACACTTTTCCAAGCCTGTTGGAAGGCCTTTGCAGTTTCATTTCGCGTCTAATTTCCCAAACC